>NC_053028.1:380026037-380118227 GCF_003073215.2 Triticum urartu
TAACAAAACATCCTTACTGATCATCCTCAAAAGAGGCACGGATCACTAGGAAACAACATGAACATATGAGCATATGAGATAAACAGATCAAGGACTTAGTGGAATTTCTAAGTCCCTGAAAACAGAATTAGCAAGTGCACCACTTTGCAAGCTTGCACTAGTCCACACACACATCACAAAAATACATGGGTTGCACCTCTGGCAAGATGACAAAACCCTTAACAAAACATATGTAGAGCATCAGGGCATATCATGCACACATTAATCATGGCAAAAATGACAAAAACCTAAATGGAGTAGCAGATCTGACAATTAACTCAAGTAGCCCTCTTCTAACAGCATTTTGGGCATCAAGATGAACTCAAATGAAAATGATGCAATGTAATGAAATGATGTACGTACTCTCTGAGATGAACATTTTGATATGCTATATGAGCTACGGATGCAAAGTTACGGGGCTAAGAACAGGGGCACTTGAACTGAAAATTTTGGGACTTGAAATAAAAAACCACCTAGGGTTTCACTGTAGCAGATCTGGATCGGGGCGCGCTTCTCGAGGATCGATGGGTTGCTCGCCGGAACTCGTCATGGAGGAGGCCGAAGCTCGCCGGAGGAGGCCGGCCGGCCGGATCTGGTGATGGCGGTGGCTGGTGGAGGCCTAGGGCGGGCGGGCGAGGCCGGTGCGGCGCCCGGAGCTGCGGTGGCCGTGGGGCAGTGCGACGGCCGGCAGGGAGAAGCAAGGCAGCGGCGCGGCGGAGCGTCGCCGGCGAAAGGCGGCGCAGGCGGTCGGGCGGAGGAGGGAGACGACCTGGGCTAGGAGAGTCCAAATGAGGTGCGGTTGTCGGCCACATGATCGTGATCGAACGATCTAGATGATGGAGAAGACTTAGGTGGGTTTTGGGCCAAATTGGAGGGGTGTTGGGCTGCAACACACATGAGGCCTTTCCGGTCCCTCGGTTAACCGTTGGAGTATCAAACGAAGTCCAAATGATACGGAACTTGACAGGTGGTCTACCGGTAGTAAATCAAGGCCTCTGGGCAATTCTCGGTGCAATCCGGAAATGTTTAATCCCCACACACAAAAGAAAGCTAGAAATGACCACCGGAGGAGAACAAAGCGCCGGAATGCAAAACGGACAACGGGGAAAATGCTCGAATGCATGAGATGAACACGTATGCAGATGCAATGCACATGATGACATGATATGAGATGCATGACAACAACAACAACACACGGAGACAAAGAACCCGAACCCGAGGAAATAAGTTGACTTAACGCCAGAAACGGCAAGAGTTGGAGTACAAATTAGGAAAGTTACATCCGGGGTGTTACAGTAAACAAAAACAATGGTAATCTCATGCAAAAAAAGATGGTTAGGTAACAACACAAAATGATCAACATGTGTATGTACGTAAAACGAGCATTGCAGGTTCTACCTTCTCTCAGAATTGAAGCCTTGGCAATAAGAATCTGAGAAAAAATGATCACGCATAGCAGTCAGTTATTTCCCATGAATAATCATAGATTAATGGATTAAAACTGGTTAGAAGTTAATTCTTGGTTGATTCTGTATGTTCATACAGAAATCGTTATCTTAGAAAAGTTAGAATTGAAACATTGGCAATAAATCCACGAACACTTCAAGTGCATTGTCCTACATCAGTAAATAAGTTGAAGGGAAAGGACCAAAGGAACGTGGAAGGAGTGGACCTAGTTAATTAGAGAAAAGGTTAACAGTACGTGCCTTGCTAATTCCCGGAGAGAGTAGTGCAGCTCTAGCATGTCAATATCTCATCCGCCGCGAACTCAACCCTTGTAGTACCGGCCACATGAACGCCTATAGGTCTCTTCCTTGCCTCCATTGATTTATACACGGGAGCTTTGTACAACCTCTCCTCCCCCACGTGTCTGCATACATTTTCTGTCTCTTAATAAGTTCCTTCATCGAATTTAGATATGATGAACTGTCTAAACGCATCAGACTGCAATACCCTACCCGCTGTGCTCATTATTCCATGGCTGCACAGACAACACAAACGCCGGCAGAACCAGCGGTGGCGTGAAGATGAACTCAAATGAGAATGATTCAATGGAATGAAATGATGTACTCTCCGAGATGAACATTTTGATATGCTATATGCATGAATCAGAGCTACAGATGCAAAGTTACGGGGCTAAGAACAGGGGCACTTGAACTGAAAATTTTGGGACTTAGAGAAAAAAACCACCTAGGGTTTCACTGTAGCAGATCTGGATCAGGGCGCGCTTCTCGAGGATCGACGGGCTGCTCGCCGGAACTCGTCGGGGAGGAGGCCGGAGCTCGCCGGAGGAGGCCGGCCGGCCGGATCTGGTGACGGCGGTGGCTGGTGGAGGCCTAGGGCGGCGCGGGCGAGGCTGGTGCGGCGCCCGGAGCTGCGGTGGCCGCGGGGCAGCGCGACGGCCGGCGAGGAGAAGCAAGGCAGCGGCGCGGGCGGTCGGGCGGAGGAGGGAGACGACCCGGGCGGCGGCGGGAGCGACTGGGCCGCGGGGGTCCGGCTCGGGCCTGGCGGGCCCGCGCGGGTGGCGGCGCGGCGAAGTGGGCACGCCCCCACGTGGCGGCGCGCGATTGGGCAGCTGTGGCGGCCGGACGTGTCTGGTTAGGCGGCGGACATGTCCGGCGGCGGCGGGGAGATTTTTTTAGGGTTAGGGGGGAGAGGATCCGCGAATTTGGAATGGGGGGGTGTATATATAGACATAGGGGGAGTTAGGAGAGTCCAAATGAGGTGCGGTTTTCGGCCACGCGACCGTGATCGAACGATCTAGATGATGGAGAAGACTTAGGTGGGTTTTGGGCCAAATTGGAGGGGTGTTGGGCTGCAACACACATGAGGCCTTTTCGGTCCCTCGGTTAACCGTTGGAGTATCAAACGAAGTCCAAATGATACGAAACTTGACATGCGGTCTACCGGTAGTAAATCAAGGCCGCTTGGCAAGTCTCGGTCCAATCCGGAAATGTTTAATCCCCACACACGAAAGAAAGCTAGAAATGACCACCGGAGGAGAACGAAGCGCAGGAATGCAAAACGGACAACGGGGAAAATGCTCGAATGCATGAGATGAACACGTATGCAGATGCAATGCACATGATGACATGATATGAGATGCATGACAACGACAAAAACACACGGAGACAAAGAACCCGAACCCGAGGAAATAAATTGACTTAACGCCGGAAACGGCAAGAGTTGGAGTACAAATTAGGAAAGTTACATCCGGGGTGTTACAACACTCCACCACTACGAAAGGATCTCGTCCCGAGATCTAGGACTGAAAGAACGCCGGGTACTCGGAACGGAGGTGATCCTCGCGTTCCAAGGTAGCTTCATGGTCGGAACGGTGTGACCACTTGACTTTGAGAAATTTGATTGACTTATTGCGAGTCTTGCGTTCAGTCTCTTCAAGAATAGCAACTGGGTGCTCACGATAAGAGAGATCTTCTTGGAGCTCAATTTCCTCGAAGTTGACGGTGCGGTCAGGAGTCTTGAAGCACTTTTGAAGCTGAGAGACATGGAACACGTCATGAACATTTGCAAAGTTTGAAGGAAGCTCGAGTTGATAGGCGAGGTCGCCTCTCTTGCTGACAATCTTGAAAGGTCCCACGTATCTAGGGGCAAGCTTCCCTTTGAAACCGAAGCGACGAGTACCTTTCATAGGAGTGACGCGGAGGTAAACATGATCTCCGATCTTGAAAGCCAAATCACGGTGCTTACTATCATAGTAGCTCTTCTGACGAGATTGGGCTGCTTTGAGGTTATCACGAATGACTTTGCACATTTCTTCTGCCTCTGTGAGTAAGTGATTACCCAAAAGCTGACGTTCACCGGTTTCAGACAAGTTGAGAGGGGTACGGCTCTTCCTGCCATACAGAATTTCAAAAGGGGCCTTGCCCGAACTTTCTTGAAAACTTTTGTTGTAGGAGAATTCAGCATAAGGAAGACAATCCTCCCACTTCATGCCGAAGGAGATCACACAAGCCCTGAGCATATCTTCAAGAATCTGGTTGACACGCTCGACTTGACCGCTGGTTTGAGGATGGAAAGCTGTGCTGAAGCGGATGTTCATGCCCATGGCCTTCTGAAAAGAATCCCAAAACTTGGATGTATAGATGCTGCCACGGTCTGAAGAGATCACTTGAGGAATACCGGGCAGAGAGACAATACGAGAGGTATAGAGTTCCGCCAATTGAGCTGCAGTGATCGACTCTTTGATAGGCAGAAAGTGAGCCACTTTGGTGAGTTTGTCGATGACAACGAATATAGCATCATTGCCGTGCTTGGGCTTTGGAAACCCAGTCACGAAGTCCATTTCAATGTGGTCAAACTTCCATTCTGGAATGGCAAGAGGTTGGAGGAGACCAGCTGGCCTTTGGTGTTCTGCCTTCACTCTTCTGCAGACATCACATTCATTCACGAATTGAGCAATCTCGCGCTTCATTTGAGTCCACCAATAAGCTTGCTTGAGGTCCTGATACATCTTCATGCTCCCAGGGTGGATGGAGAGGAGAGAATTGTGAGCCTCGTTCATGATCACTTTACGAAGGTCACCTTTGGGTACAACAATACGATCCTCGAAGAAGAGAGTGTCCTTGTCATCAAGGCGGTAGCACTTGTACTTGGACTGACTCTTGGCAATCCCAATCTTCACCTTTTTCACCATAGCATCGAGAAGCTGGGCTTGGCGAATCTGATCTTCCAAGGTAGGAGAGACTAGAAGGTTGGAGAGGAAACCTTGAGGAACAACTTGCAGATTAAGTTTGCGGAAAGCTTCACAAAGCTCGGGTTGATAAGGCTTGAGAATCAGACTGTTGCAGTAAGATTTCCTTCTCAATGCGTCAGCAACCACATTGGCCTTGCCTGGAGTATACTCGATACTCGGATTATACTCTTGAATCATTTCGACCCATCGTGTTTTCCTGAGGTTGAGATTAGGCTGAGTGAAGATGTACTTGAGACTCTTGTGATCAGTGAAAATGTCCACTTTTCTTCCCAATAGAAGATGTCTCCAAGTCAAAAGAGCATGCACAACTGCCGCCAACTCGAGATCATGAGTGGGGTAGTTCTTCTCATTAGGCTTCAACTGGTGAGAGGTATACGCAACAACTTTCTTCTCTTGCATCAATACTGCGCTAAGACCTTGGAGAGAGGCGTCACAAAAGACCTCGTACGGCTTGGATTCATCAGGCGGAGTCAGAACTGGAGAAGTGATCAATTTCTCTTTCAAAGTGTTGAAAGCAATGTCACACTCCGGAGACCAAACGTACTTGACGTGCTTCTGAAGAAGATTTGAGAGAGGCTTCGCGATCTTAGAAAAGTTTTCAATGAATCTTCGGCAATAGCTTGCGAGACCTAGGAAGCTACGAAGTTGCTTCACGTTCTGAGGAGGTTCCCAATTCACAATTGCAGACACCTTCTCAGGATTCACGGCAATGCCCTTGGTAGAGATGATATGACCAAGATAAAGAACCTCATCGAGCCAAAATTCACACTTGGAGAACTTGGCGTAGAACTTGTGTTCCCTGAGCTTATCGAGAACCAAACGCAAGTGCTTGGCATGATCTTCCTTGTTCTTCGAGAAAACCAGAATGTCGTCGAGATAGACCAAAATGAAGTCATTGGTGTAGGCGTTGAAGATGAAGTTCATCATGCGAGAGAACGTCGGAGGAGCGTTGACGAGACCAAAAGACATGACAGTGTATTCATATGAACCAAAGCTTGTCCTAAAAGCCGCTTGGGAATATCTTGCTCACGGATTCGAATCTGATGATAGCCCATACGGAGATCAAGCTTGGAGAATACTCGAGCACCTTTGAGTTGTTCGAACAGCTCATTGATATTGGGAAGTGGGTATTTGTTCTTGATGGTCTTCTTGTTCACTGGACGGTAATCAACACAAAGTCGGTCCGTTCCATCCTTCTTCTTCACAAAAGAACACCACAACCCCACGGAGAAGAACTAGGCCGGATAAGACCCATTTTCTCTTGAATATCGAGTTGCTTCTTCAGCTCCTTCAACTCTTCAGGTCCGAGCTTGTAGGGACGCTTGCACACAGGTTCCGTGCCAGGCTCAAGATCAATAACGAATTCAGCTGGCCGGTGCGGAGGCATTCCTGGAAGCTCTTCTGGAAAGACGTCTTGATATTCGCAAACGATTGGAATTTGCGAGATGGCATCGAGTTCACCCTTCTCATTGAGAGAAAACAGACGGATTGTATTATCCCGAGCGGCAAAGACAATTACATCCTCAGACGAATGAGTCAATTGAATCTGCCTGGCTGCACAATCAAGCTGAGCCTTGTGCTTAGAAAGCCAATCCATTCCGAGAATAAGATCAATATCCGAGTTACCAAGAACAATTGGGGAAGAAAGGAACTTGTAGTCGCCCAATGTGATAGTAACCTCCGGGACGCAGGTGTTAGCTATCATCTGCTTGCCCGGTGACACAATTTGCAAGGAACTTTGCAGATACTGATAATCGCACTCATACTTTGATGCAAAAGGTCTGGAAATGAAGCAATGCGATGCACCAGAGTCAAAAAGAACTTTTGCAGGAATATCATTAACAGGAAGGTTACCCATGATGACATCTGGTGAGTCCTCTGCCTGAGCTGCATTCATCATATTGACCTTGGCAAACTTGGGGTTATGTTTGACCACAGCTGTACTTGCCGATCTCACAGGAGGAGGAGGAGGAAGACGCCTCTAGTTGAGACACTTGTTGGCATAGTGACCCTTCTATTGGCACTTGTTGCACGTGACCTCTGAAAGCGGACGGTGATACGGAGCACTCGATCTTGGAGGTTGAGACGAAGACTTTTTCTGAAAGCCGGGGTTGGGGGGGGGGGAAGAACCACTGCCACCTTTGCTCTTCTGCTGATACGGCTGACGGAACGGAGGAGGAGGAAGCCAATACTTCTGCTGCTTGGCCACTTGAGTAGAGGAAGAAGGAGTAGCATCTCGGACTCGCTTCTTGGAAGCATCACACCTCAACTGAGCAGCCTCTTGCTTCAATGACATGTTGTAGAACTCATCGTATCTCAAGGGCTCGAATAGGACAAGAGTGAGCTGAATTTCTTCTCTGAGACCACCCCTGAACTGATATATCATGCTCTTCTCATCAGGGACGTCCTGCTTGGCAAAGCGGGCGAGCTTCTGAAACAACTTGTTGTAGTCATAGACAGACAAAGAGCCTTGCTTCAGGTTGCGGAATTCCTCACGCTTGCTTTCAACCACGCTCTGGGGAATATGATGAGCCCTGAAATCTCGACGGAAATCATCCCAAGTGATAACACGTCCACCTCTGGAATCCTTGTACTGCTGGAACCATTCTGCAGCTTGATCTTTGAGTTGGAAGGAAGCAAACTTGACAAAGTCCTCAAGCCTGACGTTACTGCACTCGAAATGCTTGCACAGATCCACAAGCCAATCGTCAGCATCGGTTCCCTCAACACAATTGCTGAAAGTCTTTGGCCCGTTAGCAAGGAACTGGTTGAGTGTAGCAAAATGATTCTGATTGCTGCCTTGATTCCCTTGGTTGCCTTGATTGCGCTCTTGGAGAATTTGCATGATCAACTGTGTGTTTGCATTGGTTGCGGCCATCACAGCTTGCCATGCCTCCGGAGGAGGTGGAGGTGGTGGCGGATCAGGATTCGGAGTCGTGCGCGTTGGAGGAGCCATCCTGAAGAGGTTGACCACCATTAGCACAATGATAGACAAATATTGAAGCTGAATCCAACGGAATGAAAATTGCAACATATAGTCTTCACATCTGAACAAAATGAACGAATGCATTCCTCTTGAAATGGTCACATATCCATAAATTGAGAAGCCACGTAGAATTAAGGTAGAGAAATAAATCAACAAGGTACGGATCAAGAACGAATAATCGGTAAGAAATCCCAATCTCAAACCAATATCCGTGGAAGAAGAACTAGAGCTACTAGAATTCCCACCTATGAAACTCCCGAACCTTTCCGGTTATGCAATCAGGTGTTGGGGATACAGGGGAAGCATAATATCTCACCCAAACTAGCAATTCCTACATCCAGCTGTATCCATCCTTCAACACATAACCAAGAAACCTTCGGAAACCATCTACCTCAACCTTCAAAAAGCATCCGTTATACAAGTTATGGCGATACTCCCGAACTCCCGCCCCAGTACTGGGTGGCATCGAGGTTATCTCACCAACGAACTGCATAAAAGAGATTTTCGATGTCGGCGTACTAAACTCAGGTATTCCAGAACTGCAATGATAAAATTATGATGACAACACCTCAGAGCTCAACTCCCCGGGACACTTCCACTAAACCCCTGACAGGAGGCACCAAGACAATGTTCTCATCATAAAACCATCGAAACGATTCCAAGATACCCGCGTGATCCTAATTTTTTTTAGTGAAATTTGAGAAGAGAAGAGTCAAAACTCTACATCAGGATGCCTTACCAGAGCGATGAGGAGACTGGGAAGTAAAAAGAATTCCTAAACTCTCCGATATAATTCCTAAATGACTCAAAACATTTTTCTAGACACAACTCGGCCGCTAATAACGATCAAGCAATGGGGCTCCTAAGGTCGGGGAAGGCTCTGATTACCAACTTGTCACACCCTCGATGCGACTATATCTCCCACGTGTGAGGCACGACTTAGAGACATAATCGCATTGAAGGCATATGTCGCAAGTTAGGCAATCTTCACAACATCCCATGTAATATAGATAATAAAAGGGGAGATAACATAGTTGGCTTACACTCGCCACGTCAATCAAGTACATAAATAACATTACATCATCCAAACACTCATGGCCCGACTATGGCGCCAAAATAAAAGATAACCCAACATGCGACACGGTCCCGATCACCCCCAACTGGGCACCACTACTGATCATCAGGAAAGGAACATAGTAACGTTGAGAGTCCTCGTCGAACTCCCACTTGAGCTCAAGTGCGTCTCCTGGAGCGGAATCATCAGGCCCTGCATCTAGTGTAATAGTAATCTGTGAGCCACAGGGACTCAGCAATCTCGCACCCTCGCGATCAAGACTATTTAAGCTTATAGGTAAGGCAAGGTAAGTATATGTGGAGCTACAGCAAGCGACTAGCAAAAATATGGTGGCTAACTTATTCACAAAAGAGAGCGAGAAGAGAAGGCAAAGCGCGAGAGAGAAACTAGAGAGCAACCTGCGCAAACATTACTCCAACACCGTGTCCACTTCTCGGAATCCGCCGAGAAGAGGCCATCATGGTAACACACTTAGTTGATTCATTTTAATTAAATTAAGGTTCAAGTTATCTACAACCGGACATTAACAAATTCCCATCTGCCCATAACCGCGGGCACGGCTTTCGAAAGTTCAAATCCCTGCAGGGGAGTCCCAACTTAGCCCATAACAAGCTCTCACGGTCAACGAAGGAATAGACCTCCTCCCAAGACGTTCCGATCAGACTCGGTATCTTGGTAATTCAAGACACTCCGACAGGTTAAAACAAGACCAGCAACACCGCCCGAATGTGCCGACGAATCCCGATAGGAGCTGCACATATCTCGTTCTCAGGGCACACTCAGATGAGCGCTCCATACAACTAAAACCAAACCTTGAGTTTCCCCGAGGGGGCGCTGCACATGACTCTAGTTTGGACCAACACTCAGAGGAGCACTGGCCCGGGGGGGTTTAAAATAAGATGACCCTCGGGCTCCGGAAACCCTAGGGAAAAAGAGGCTAGGTGGCGAATGGTAAAACCAAGGTTGGGCATTGCTGGAAAAGCTTTAATCAAGGCGAAATATCAAGGGGTTCCCATTATAACCCAACCGCATAAGGAACGCAAAATCCGGGAACATAACACCGATATGACGGAAACTAGGGCGGCAAGAGTGGAACAAAACACTAGGTGAGAGGCCGAGCCTTCCACCCTTTACCAAGTATAAAGATGCATTAAAATAACAAGATAATATAATGATATCCCAACAAGTAAATAAATGTTCCAACAAGGAACGGGCTCCAAACTTCACCTGCAACTAGCAACGCTATAAGAGGGGCTGAGCAAAGCGGTAACATAGCCAATCAACGGTTTGCTAGGACATGGTGGGTTAGAGGTTTGACATGGAAATTTGGGAGGCTTGAAAGCATGTGGTAGGCATCGTAGCAATGGCATAGCGAAAGAGCGATTAAACTAGCATAGCAAAGATAGTAGTGATTTCGAGGGTATGATCATCTTGCCTGCACAGTTGTCAGAGTTGACTAGATCCTCGAAAGCAAACTCAACGGGCTCCTCGTTAGCGAACTCGTCTCCCGGCTCTACCCAAACAAGACAAACAAGCAACAAGGATACAATCAACCACGTGCAAGGATCAAGCAATATGATGCAATGATGATATGCTATGCGGGATGCCAAATGCAAGATATGACAGGAAATGCATGAACCTGGCCTCAACTTGGAAATCCAAGTGTGCCACTGGAAAGATGAGATGAAATCGCTTCAAAACGATATAAAGAACGCCGGAATCGGAGTTACGGTTTGGAAATGGCAAGCGATTCAAAAATGACACCGATCTGCGATTTACAGCAAGTAGGCATCTAAATGCAACGAAATGAACATGCTACAGCACCCAAACATGACAACAAAATACATGGCAGGGATGCATTCAAGATTCTTAACAAAAGTCTAGCACTGAGCTACGGTCAATTCATCCATTAACAGGTTCAAACAAGCATGGCAAAAATGCATATGGCAAATAGATCTCAGACTTAGTGAAATTAACACTTGTCTGGGATTCCAGATCAGGTAGCCCTCCTCGGAGCCACAAAACTACATGCTACAGGATCTGCACATGGCAAAGTAAAGCATGGCATGGAGCTACTCAAAGAGATTAACAAAAGTCCCTTAGTGACCTTGAGCCAAAAGGAATCAGAAAATACAATTGCAAGCATGAGAACATAGCAAAAACACAATCAGTTTTCAGACAGTGAAAACTGGAGCATGCTGAAATAGATATCAAGTAGGCATGTTTACGAGCTCGATGCACTCACTACGGTGCAAGTCATGGCAAGACAAGCATACACCCATAAATAAGGCACAAAAAGCAAGCTAGACATGGCAAGAACAATAGCATAGCATGTACGGATCAACTACAACATCATCGGCAAAATTGCAAACAAGTTGACAATCTGCCCAGATTCACAAAGTAGCAAAAGTAGAGCTCGATTGACTCAAGCTAGGGTGCTCCATAATTGCAAACAAAGACATGGATGGATAGAGCACTACAATATTAACAAAACATCCTTACTGATCATCCTCAAAAGAGGCACGGATCACTAGGAAACAACATGAACATATGAGCATATGAGATAAACAGATCAAGGACTTAGTGGAATTTCTAAGCCCCTGAAAACAGAATTAGCAAGTGCACCACTTTGCAAGCTTGCACTAGTCCACACACACATCACAAAAATACATGGGTTGCACCTCTGGAAAGATGACAAAACCCTTAACAAAACATATGTAGAGCATCAGGGCATATCATGCACACATTAATCATGGCAAAAATGACAAAAACCTAAATGGAGTAGCAGATCTGACAATTAACTCAAGTAGCCCTCTTCTAACAGCATTTCGGGCATCAAGATGAACTCAAATGAAAATGATGCAATGTAATGAAATGATGTACGTACTCGCTGAGATGAACATTTTGATATGCTATATGCATGAATCGGAGATACGGATGCAAAGTTACGGGGCTAAGAACAGTGGCACTTGAACTGAAAATTTCGGGACTTGAAAAAAAAACCACCTAGGGTTTCACTGTAGAAGATCTGGATCGGGGCGCGCTTCTCGAGGATCGATGGGCTGCTCGCCGGAACTCGTCGGGGAGGAGGCCGGAGCTCGCCGGAGGAGGCCGGCCGGATCTGGTGACGGCGGTGGCTGGTGGAGGCCTAGGGCGGTGCGGGCGAGGCCGGTGCGGCGCCCGGAGCTGCGGTGGCCGCGGGGCAGCACGACGGCCGGCGGGGAGAAGCAAGGCAACGGCGCGGCGGAGCATCGCCGGCGCAAGGCGGCGCAGGCGGTCGGGCAGAGGAGGGAGACGACCCGGGCGGTGGCGGGAGCGACTGGGCCGCGGGGGCCCGGCTCGGGCCTGGCGGGCCCGCGCGGGTGGCAGCGCGGCGAAGTGGGCACGCCCCCACGTGGCGGCGCGCGATTGGGCGGCTGTGGCGGCCAGGCGTGTCTGGTTAGGCGGCGGACATGTCCGGTGGCGGCGGGGAGATTTTTTTAGGGTTAGGGGGGAGAGGATCCCCGAATTTGGAATGGGGGGCTGTATATATAGACATAGGGGGAGCTAGGAGAGTCCAAATGAGGTGCGGTTTTCGGCCACGCTATCATGATCGAACGATCTAGATGATGGAGAAGACTTAGGTGGGTTTTGGGCCAAATTGGAGGGGTGTTGGGCTGCAACACACATGAGGCCTTTTTGGTCCCTCGGTTAACCATTGGAGTATCAAACGAAGTCCAAATGATACGAAACTTGACATGCGGTCTACCGGTAGTAAATCAAGGCCGCTTGGCAAGTCTCGGTCCAATCCGGAAATGTTTAATCCCCACACACGAAAGAAAGCTAGAAATGACCACCGGAGGAGAACGAAGCGCAGGAATGCAAAACGGACAACGGGGAAAATGCTCGAATGCATGAGATGAACACGTATGCAGATGCAATGCACATGATGACATGATATGAGATGCATGACAACGACAACAACACACGGAGACAAAGAACCCGAACCCGAGGAAATAAATTGACTTAACGCCGGAAACGGCAAGAGTTGGAGTACAAATTAGGAAAGTTACATCCGGGGTGTTACAGTAAACAAAAACAATGGTAATCTCATGCAAAAAAAGACGGTTAGGTAACAACACAAAATGATCAACATGTGTATATACGTAAAACAAGCATTGCAGGTTCTACCTTCTCTCAGAATTGAAGCCTTGGCAATAAGAATCTGAGAAAAAAATGATCACGCATAGCAGTCAGTTACTTCCCATGAATAATCATAGATTAATGTATTAAAACTGGTTAGAAGTTAATTCTTGATTGATTCTATATGTTCATACAGAAATCGTTATCTTAGAGAAGTTAGAATTGAAACATTGGCAATAAAGCCACGAACACTTCAAGTGCATTGTCCTACATCAGTAAATAAGTTGAAGGGAAAGGACCAAAGGAACGTGGAAGGAGTGGACCTAGTTAATTAGAGAAAAGGTTAACAGTACGTGCCTTGCTAATTCCCGGAGAGAGTAGTGCAGCTCTAGCATGTCAATATCTCATCTGCCTCGAACTCAACCCTTGTAGTACCGGCTACATGAACGCCTATAGGTCTCTTCCTTGCCTCCATTGATTTATACACGGGAGCTTTGTACAGCCTCTCCTCCCCCACGCGTCTGCATACATTTTTTGTCTCTTAATAAGTTCCTTCATCGAATTTATATATGATGAACTGTCTAAACGCATCAGACTGCAATACCCTACCCGCTGTGCTCATTATTCCATGGCTGCACAGACAACACAAACGCCGGCAGAACCAACGGTGGCGTGAACCACGACCTGCATGATGTCCTTCGTTTCCCCTGTTCGGTTGGCTCCAAGCTAGACCCAACGGGCAGAACATCGGCCTCCTCTCCTCGAATCCATAGACGGTGAGCCTTGGGTCGACCTCGAGGTTAGATTTCCTCCAGGGCCATGGCAAGTGTGGTCCAGCAATGGCAGATGGCGAGCCTCTGGTCAGCTTACCTTTCACCCGGCAGATCGTGCTAGATCGTTCCGGTGCTGGAATATGAATATATCCATATGCTTATCAGTTTGTGTGATGATGGGATCAGTGATTGGGGAAGGAGAGTCAGGCGCGATGGTGGAGATGTATGTTTGGTATGCACATGACAACGAGGAGAGGAGAACGTGTCGGGGACAACCTGGTAGTTTTGCCCGCAAAAAAAAGACAACCTGGTAGTTTGATTTTTCTGGCAATAGGAGTTTCCTTTTTTTAAAGCTAGCGATCGTAGCTAGCGACCAGCACTCGGTCATAGCCTCGCAGGCAAGGGGCGACAAGCGATGTTTGAAAAAAAATATAGATGATGTTTTTCTTCACTTATAGGTGGCATATGAAGTAAATTTTGTCAACTTACAGTTATACAAATCTATTAAATCTCAGCCGTTAATTTGTATGGTTAACACAAAATCAATGGATATAAAACGATGATGTATGGAGAACAATGAAAGGCTCCTCCCTTTAATATTAGGTAAAGATGTGAATTTGGTATTCGTTCGATTATTTGATGAGATGTATGTTGTCTTTCCTCTAGTGGTGTTATATGAACGTCGACTACATGACACTTCACCATTGTTTGGGACTAGAGGAAGGCATTGGGAAGTAATAAGTAGATGATGGGTTGCTAGAGTGTCAGAAGCTTAAACCCTAGTTTACGCGTTGCTTCGTAAGGGGCTGATTTGGATCCATATGTTTCACGCTATGGTTAGGTTTACCTTAATACTTCTTTTGTAGTTGCGGATGCTTGCAATAGGGGTTAATCATAAGTGGGATGCTTGTCCAAGGAAGGGTAGTACCCAAGCACCAGTCCACCCACATATCAAATTATCGAAGTAACGAACATGAATCATATGAGCGCGATGAAAACTAGCTTGATGATAATTCCCATGTGTCCTCGGGAGCGCTTTCCTTTATATAAGAGTTTGTCCAGGCTTGTCCTTTGCTACAAAAAGGATTGGGCCACCTTGCTGCACCTTGTTTACTTTTGTTACTTGTTACCCGTTACAAATTACCTTATCACAAAACTATCTGTTACCGATAATTTCAGTGCTTGCAGAGATACCTTACTGAAAACCGCTTGTCATTTCCTTCTGCTCCTTGTTGGGTTCGACATTCTTACTTATCGAAAGTACTACGATAGATCCCCTATACTTGTGGGTCATCAAGACTCTTTTCTGGCGCCGTTGCCGGGGAGTGAAGCACCTTTGGTAGGTGGAATTTGGTAAGGAAAAATTTATATAGTGTGCTGAAATTTACTGTCACTTGTTACTATGGAAAGTAATCCTTTGAGGGGCTTGTTCGGGGTATCTTCACCCCGACCAGTAGAGAAAAGAGTTGCTCCTCAACCTACTGAACCTACTGAAAATTTATACTTTGAAATTCCTTCGGGTATGATAGAGAAACTGCTAGCTAATCCTTTTACAGGAGATGGAACATTACATCCCAATTTGCACATAATATATGTGGATGAAGTTTGTGGATTATTTAAGCTTGCAGGTATGCCCGAGGATGTTATCAAGAATAAGGTATTCCCTTTATCTTTGAAAGGAAAGTCATTGACATGGTTTAGGCTATGCGATGATATTGGATCATGGAGCTACAACAGATTGAAATTGGAATTTCATTAGAAGTTTTATCCTATGCATCAGGTTCATCGTGATCGTAATTATATATATAATTTTTGGCCTCGTGAAGGAGAAAGCATGGCTCAAGCTTGGGGGAGGCTTAAGTCAATGTTATATTCATGCCCCAATCATGAGCTCTCAAGTGAAATTATTATTCAAAATTTTTATGCTCGGCTTTCTCTTAATAATCGCTCCATGCTCGATACTTCTTGTACTGGTTCTTTTATGATGAAGACTATTGAATTAAAATGGGATTTATTGGAAAGAATTAAATGCAACTCTGAAGATTGGGATCTCGACGAAGGTAAAGATTCAGGTATAACACCTAAGTTTGATTGTGTTAAATCTTTTATGGATACCGATGTTTTCCGTGAATTTAGCACTAAATATGGACTAGACTTTGAGATAGTAGCTTCTTTCCGTGAATCATTTGCTACTCATGTTGATCTACCTAAGGAGAAGTGGTTTAAATATCATCCTCCCATTGAAGTAAAAGTAGTTGAACCTATTAAAATTGAAGAAAAGACTATCACTTATAATGTTGATCCTATTGTTCCTACCTCTTATATTGAGAAACCACCTTTCCCTCTTAGAATAAAGGATCATGCTAAAGCTTCAACTGTGGTTCGTAAGAGTAATACTAGAACACCTATACCCCCTAAGCAAATTAAAGTTGAACCTAGTATTGCTATGGTTAAAGATCTCTTGGCCGATAATATTGGTGGGCATGTTATTTACTTCTGTGATGAAGCTGCTAGAATTGCTAGACCCGATACTAAAAATAAACATAGACCTATTGTATGCATGCCTGTTATTTCTGTTAAAATAGGAGATCATTGCTATCATGGCTTATGTGATATGGGTGCTAGTCCGAGTGCAATACCTCATTCTTTATACGAAGAAATTATGCATGATATTGCACCTGCTGAGTTAGAAGATATTGATGTTACTATTAAGCTTTGCAACAGAGATACTATTTCACCAGTGGGGATTGTTAGAGATGTTGAAGTCTTGTGTGGGAAAGTGAAATATCCTACTGATTTTCTTGTTCTTGGTTCCCCACAAGATTACTTTTGTCCCATTATATTTAACAGACCCTTCTTGAATACTGTTAATGCTAAGATAGATTGCAAAAAGGATGTTGTTACTATTGGTTTAGGGGATATGTCTCATGATTTTAATTTTGCTAAATTTCATAGACAACCCTATGATGAAGAATTTCCTAGTAAAGATGAAATTATTGGGCTTGCTTCTATTGTTGTGCCTCCTAATGATCCTTTAGAACAATATTTGCTAGACCATGAAAATGACATGTTTATGAATGAAAGAAGGGAAATAGACGAAGTGTTCTTTAAATAGGGACCTATTTTGGAACACAACTTGCCTGTTGAAATTCTAGGGGATCCTCCTCCACCCAAGGGTGATCCTTTGTTTGAGCTTAAACCATTACTTGATACTCTTAAATATGCTTATATTGATGAAAAGAAGATATATCCTGTCATTATTAGTGCTAACCTTTCAGAGCAGGAAGAAGAGAAATTATTGAAAACTCTGAAGAAGCACCGTGCTACTATTGGATATACTCTTGATGATCTTAAGGGCATTAGTCCCACTCTATTCTAGCACAAAATAAAATTGGTGAAGGACGCTAAACCGGTTGTTGATCACCAACGACGGTTAAATCCTAAGATGAAAGAAGTGGTAAGAAAAGAAATACTAAACCTCTGGAGGCAAGTATAATTTATCCTATTGCTGATAGCCAGTGGGTAAGTCATGTCCATTGTGTCCCTAAGAAGGGAGGTATTACTGTTGTTCCTAATGATAAAGATGAATTGATCCCACAAAGAATTGTTACAGGTTATAGAATGGTAATTGATTTATGAAAACTAAATAAAGCTACTAAAAAGGATCATTACCCTTTACCTTTTATTGATCAAATGCTAGAAAGATTATCCAAACATACACATTTTTGCTTTCTAGACGGTTATTCTGGTTTCTCTCAAATACCTGTGTCAAAAGAGGATCAAGAAAAGACCACCTTTACTTGCCGTTTTGGTACCTTTGCTTATAGACGTATGCCTTTTGGTTTATGCAATGCACCTGCTACCTTTCAAAGATGTATGACTGCTATATTCTCTGACTTTTGTGAAAAGATTGTTGAGGTTTTCATGCATGATTTTTCCGTATATGGAACTTCTTTTGATGATTTCTTAAGCAACCTTGATCGAGTTTTGCAGAGATGTGAAGAAACTAATCTTGTCTTGAATTGGGAGAAGTGCCACTTTATGGTTAATGAAGGTATTGTCTTGGGGCATAAAATTTCTGTAAGAGGTACTGAAGTTGATAAAGCTAAAGTTGATGCTCTTGAAAAGATGCAGTGTCCTAAGGATATTAAAGGTATAAGAAGTTTCCCTGGTCATGCCGGTTTTTATAGGAGGTTCATTAAAGACTTCTCAAAAATTTCTAGGCCTCTGATTAATCTCTTACAAAAAGATGTTCCTTTTGTCTTTGATGATGATTGTGTAGAAGCATTTGAAATACTTAAGAAAGCTTTGATTTCTTCACCTATTGTTCAGCCACCTGATTGGAATTTACCCTTTGAAATTATGTGTGATGCTAGTGATTATGTTGTAGGTGCTGTTCTAGGACAAAGAGTTGATAAGAAATTAAATGTTATCCAATATGCTAGTAAAACTCTAGACAGTGCCAAGAGAAATTATGCTACTACTGAAAAAGAATTTTTAGTAGTTGTATTCGCTTGTGATAAGTTCAGACCTTATATTGTTGATTCTAAAGTAACTGTTCACACTGATCTTGCTGCTATTAAATATCTAATGGAAAAGAAAGATGCTAAACCTAGACTTATTAGATGGGTTCTCCTACTACAAGAGTTTGATTTGCATATTATTGATAGAAAGGGAGTTGAGAATCCCGTTGCAGACAACTTGTCTAGGTTGGAAAATGTTCTTGATGACCCACTCCCTATTGATGATAGCTTTCCAGATGAATAATTAGCTGTCATAAATGCTTCTCATACTGCTCCATGGTATGCTGATTATGCTAATTACATTGTTGCTAAATTCATACCACCTAGTTTCACATACCAGCAAAAGAATTTTTTTCTATGATTTATGACATTACTTCTGGGATGACCCACACCTTTATAAAGAAGGAGTAGATGGTGTCATTAGACGTTGTGTACCTGAACATGAACAGGAACAGATCCTACGCAAGTGTCACTCTGAGGCTTATGGAGGACACCACGCTGGAGATAGAACTGCACATAAGGTATTGCAATCTGGTTTTTATTGGCCTACTCTCTTCAAAGATGCCCGTAAGTTTGTCTTGTCTTGTGATGAATTTCAAAGAATTGGTAATATTAGTAGACGTCAAGAAATGCCTATGAACTATTCCCTTGTTATTGAATCATTTGATGTTTGGGGCTTTGATTATATGGGACCGTTTCCTTCCTCTAATGGCTATACACATATTTTAGTTGCTGTTGATTACGTTACTAAGTGGGTAGAAGCTATTCCAACTAGTAGTGCTGATCTGTAACATCCCAAATTTTCAATTTGGAATGTTATACATTAGATCATCATGCATACCATATTTTATTTGCTTTCGGTTTTGATCCTAGAAAATCCTAAGCAACTCAAGGACCCACGGAGAGAGTTGGGGGTTTCGTCATTTTCATATTTGAGTTTTCTCAAATTTTGAGAATAGGATCATTTGGTTTTATTTATTTTATCATCAATTATTTCTACTACAACAATATGAGAGAGGGAATAAAATGACTTTCCCAAAATATAGAAATATTGAGGATTTAATAAAAAAATCAAATAAGATTTATTTCGGAGTTTTTCTTTATTTTTATTTGAATTTAGGAAAAATATGCGTTTTTCAAAATTGCATTTAAGGCCCAAGTAAATGTTCACTTTGTCGGGCTTGATTTTAGAAGCCCGGGAAAATTTATTTTGGAAATTTTGGAGTACGTTTCATATTTATTTTTATTTCTTTTCTGCGCGTAATGTTTTAAAAAAAATTCCCGTCGCGCGCCCCGCCCCGCCGCCGAGCCGTCTCCCTCCAGGAGACCGGCCGCGCCGCCGCCGCCAGAGTCCGGCTCGGACTCGCCGCCTCACCGCCTTGCCCCCTCCCCCACGGCACCCCCCTCTTATATACCACCCCCCTCACCTCACCACACCCCGCCCCAATCCACCCGACGCCGGAGCCGCCCGATGCCGAGCCGCCCGACGCCGAGCCGCCCGACGCCGCGCGCCGCCTCCCGTCGCCGCGCCGCACCCCGCCGAACCCCGCCGCACCCCGCCGACCCCGCCGGAGACCCACCTCGCCCGCCGGAGTACCTCGCCGAGGTATAACCGCCGCCATTGCCGTTCGGTTTTAAAAAAAACCGTTTCGGTTTATTTTTTTTCCGAAACCCTAGATCGGTTTTTTGTTTTTTCTGGTTTATTTAAATAGTGAACGTTCACCGATCCGTTCGTTTTAACGAACGTGTTCACCGGTTAGTTTCTGTTAATGAACGTTCGTTCGTTTAACCGTTCGTTGTTTTTCTTTTTCGTCGGTTTATTCCGCGATTTTTCTGATCGCGATTTCTGATCCGATTTTCGTTTTAGTATAAGTTTTCGCTCGTTTATCAGAATCAGGCGATTCAAGCGCGTGGAGTTTCGTCTCGAAACCCTCTATCCGATTAATCAACTTAAACAAGTTTTTGCTACTGTAAAATTTGACTTAGATCCAGATTAGTAGAACAAAGTTGTTTTCTTTCGCCGTTTGACTTTCGTTGCTTCGTTCGATTTGTTTCTTTTTGCAAACCAGAGTTCTTAAGTTGAACTTTCTGGTTAGATCTCTTATTTTGAGTTTTACCTGTGCATTAGATGAGTACTTATTGTATGCTTGTTTGTTTGCCTGCGATAGAATACCCGGAGTGCACCGTCTGTTACTTCGAATCTCTAGGTTTCGCGGATCATCAGCAAGGCAAGTAACACTTTGATCATATCCCCTTCATACCCAGTTTTTATTGCATTAGATCAATCCTCAAACATTGCATGATTAGGATCTAATTAAATTGTGGGATGGGAAGTAGTTGAGGTAGTACCTATTACCAGATTATTATGAAACCTTTGGGAGTTACTTCTACGTTTGCTTATCATGCCATGCTATGCTAGTAGACGAGGATTGGGTGAGTGATATCCATGACAGATGTGAGATTCTTAATTAATGGTTTATCTAAGGTGGCAACTTAAACACACATCTGGGTGGATTGAGGTACCTGGGTATTCCAGGATTGCCTGTTTCTTTTTGGACCGCCACCCAGGCTCAAAGGGATCATAAGATTATTCATGCTAGAAACTTCCGTGTGCAGCCACAAGCCATTACGGGCTCTGGCATAGTTGACTAAGTCGTGCGAACTCTTATAGTGGTAGACTAGTAGATGTAGGGGATGTAGGTTGGTACGGTCTATCACATCGTAAGGTGCTAGCGCTTCCGAAAGACTATGTCTCGGTCATCCGTTTCTCAAACACCATGTAGTGCGAGAAATCAACGGAGGCGATCGAGTCTTGTGGGGAAAAGTGCGCAAACCTCTGCAGAGTGTATAAACTAATCATGGTTAGCCGTGTCCCCGGTTATGGACGTTTTGAGTATCTAGTACTTGGATATCATGTGAATCTCATCATGTTACTCTAAATTAATGTTGTTGGGTTTTTAATAATGATTACTTTAATTGGGATTGAGGATGCTGTCAACCATTCTCAATGTTTAACAACCACCATGATAGTTAAATAACTTTATTCCTTTGCAGTAGGGAAAAATTGGCTTTACGCAGAACTGTAACCATAGAGCTTTCCACCAGCCATATATGCATGTAGTATAGGCTTAATCTTTCATTATTTTCTATGTGTTACATTGCCAGCATATTCCATGTGCTGACCCGTTTTCGGGCTACAACGTTTCATGTTGCAGACTTTTCGGACAACGAGTAAGGTGCCTTTAGGTCGTGGTTCTATACTCAGTGATGCCGTTGGAGTTGATGGACTCACTTATCTTCCAAGTCTTCCACTGTTATCGTTATTAGATGGCCTTAAGCCATATTTTATTGTAATAAGTTCTCTTTGAGACATCAATGTAATAGGTGTGTGATTGCTACTCTGTTATAAATCCTTCGAAGTACTGTGTGGTGTCAGCATTACTGATCCAGGGATGACACCTGAGCACAGAGACTTGACCGTCTGAGGTCTGGTCGCTACAGAGATGGTATCAGAGCACACGCTGACTGTAGGACACGACCACTAAGCTAAAGCCCTAGTTCACTACTCTCTCCTCATTTCTGACTCCTCATCTTTTCTACTCTTTTAGGATGACGGAAGTGAGCATCAAGTTCACCCAGCCGGATGAAGATACACCCTTTGGACGACACCTGAAGGAAATCACCAAGTACCTGAACATTGGAATACCAAGCTTCACCGGGACCTACAATGCCACCTTAACTGAAGAGGAGCGCTGGATGATTTAAGTTCAAGTTCTGGGAAGGACGTTCACACCAATCACTGAGCCCATAGAATTTTCCTTTGATGCACCAACCTGGAGTCTGGGAAAGAGCATGGCAGCTCACATCACCATGGGACGCATTGGAGAAGTTTACCAAGAAGACCTCAAGGATACTATCTACCAGATTTGTGGGCACCGAGATGAACAATGGGAGATAGTTAGCACAAAGAAGGATAGATCCATTGCAGCTTTCATTCAAGAGTTGAACCAGCACATTCAACGCCAGGAGAACCAGATGTGCGTAGATATGATGGAGTTGAAGAAAGCTAAAGCCAAGATTATTGAGCTAGAAGGAGAACTGAAGGCCACTCGCAAGGACTACATGGATGAGATAGTAGCTCTAGTGAGACAAAATGGCGATCTTAAGGAGAAGATTGGAGTTTTCATGGGAAGTTCCACGCCAGGAGGAGATGAAGACGAAGATCCCACTTGTCCGGAGAACTACATCATCATCGACGACACTGATTTAGATCCTAGTGATGATGATTTCGAAGGCGAAGCTGGAGCAGATATCATGGAGTCTTCATCGGAGCAGTTTTTCTAGTAGACTACCATAACAGTAGTAGTGTTCCACCATGTATATAGCATAGTCCACACACTTTTGCGATAGTTCTAGACCGATTGTATGCTCTTGTTTGATTGAATGAAGTGATTTTGTGTGCATTTGTCTCATAAGCATTTGGGTAGTGTTTTCCCTTTAGACCTCATACTATTCTTAATTATCATCTTTTCTAAACCCTCAGATGCCTCCGAGACGTGACAATGGATTTGCTTTCCCACCTGAGCTCACTCAGTTGATCCAGCAGCAGAATGCCTTGATGCAGTTGTTAGTCCAGAACCAGAACAACAACAACAACAACAACAACCCACCGCCGCCACCACCAGTTGATCACTTGACCCGTTTCCTTAGGCTGAATCCGCCGGTGTTTTCCAGTAGCACCGAGCCGATTGTAGCAGATGATTGGCTCCGCAAGACAGGGAGGGAGTTGACCACTGTAGGATGTACAGATGGAGAAAAGGTGAAGTTTGCCGCACATCAGCTTGAAGGACCCGCAACAGCACGGTGGGAGAATTTTACAGCTACTTACCCTGTAGACACTGTCACATGGGATCAGTTTCAGCAAGCCTTCCGTACTGCCCATGTTTCAGCAGGAGCTATGGCCATGAAGAAGCGTGAGTTTCACAACTTGCGCCAAGGAGGACGGACAGTTGGCCAGTATGTGGATGACTTTAGTAAGCTAGCACGTTATGCCCCAGATGACGTTGCTACAGATGCAGCTAAGTAGGAGAAGTTTCTGGAAGGATTGAACGACGAGCTGAGTATGCAGTTGATGGTAGCAAGTTTCAACAACTACCAAGAGTTGGTTGATCGCGCTTTTATGATTGAGGGGAAGCAACAGCAGATTGAAAACCGCAAGAGGAAGTATGGACAGGGGAAGTATAACTTAGGAGCCCAGCAGAAGCCCCGTCTTACCCCTAAACCGGGATTTCATTTTCAGCATACCCATGGAGGAGGTAGCTCGCACAACCATAATGGCTCCAAGAATGGTAATGGGAATGGAGGAAGCAACAGCCAGAACCGCACCACCCCATCAACCCCAGCTAAGAGAGACCTGAGCCAAGTCACCTGTTTCAAGTGTTCAAAGGCCAGACATTATGACAATGAATGTCCCGAAGGCCAGAATGGCAATGGAAGCTCTGGAAAGAAGCCGAACCCTTTTAACAGGGGACAAGTGAACCATGTTAACATGGAGGAGGTGGAAGCTCAGCCCGATGCAGTAATAGGTAAGTTTTTGGTTAAGTCATTTACTGCACTCGTTCTTTTTGATACTGGTGCATCGCATTCATACATATCAAGGGGATTTGTGGAGAAGTATAACCTGTCAACCCAAGCCCTTAGGTCACCCATGTTAGTAACCTCGCCTGGAGCAGAGTATATGGCTAGTCGATGGTGTGATCGGTTACCACTAAGGATTGGTAACTATGTGTTTCCCTCAGACCTAATAGTATTGGAATCTCAAGGATTGGATGTGATATTAGGCATGGATTGGTTGTCAAAGTATGAAGGAAACATTGAATGTGCCAGTAAGACAATTTTGCTTACAACGCCAGAAGGAAGAAGGATCAAGTATGTATCCCGGCATGCGCCAAACAGAAAGCAATTAAATTCCTTATCAGGAGTTGTGCAGGAGGAAGTGCCAATGGTAAAGGATTTCCCTGATGTATTTCCGGAAGAGTTGCCAGGCATGCCACCGGATAGAGACATTGAGTTTTTGATTGAGCTTTTGCCAGGCACAGGGCCAATATCGAAGCGACCATACATGATGCCCGCAAAGGATTTGGTGGAGATTAAGAAGTAGATTAAGGAGTTACTGGATAAAGGTTACATTCACCCAAGTTCTTCGCCTTGGGGATCACCAGTACTTCTAGTGGAGAAGAAGGATGGATCGTTACGAATGGTTGTTGATTATCGTGGATTGAACGAGGTAACGATCAAGAACAAGTACCCACTACCGATGATCAATGATCTGTTTGATCGGTTGCAAGGAGCTAAAGTGTTTTCCAAGATCGATTTGCGATCAGGGTACCATCAGTTGAAGATTCGAGAGCAGGACATACCTAAGATAGCATTCACCACCAGATATGGATTGTATGAGTATACCATTATGTCGTTTGGATTGACTAACGCACCTGCCTATTTTATGAACATGATGAACAAAGTGTTTATGGAATTTCTGGATAAGTTCTTCGTGGTGTTCATAGATGATATTCTGGTTTTCTCGAAGAATGAAGAGGAGCATAAAGAACATTTGCGATTGGTACTCGAGAAGCTCAGAGAACATCTGTTATATGCCACGTTCAGCAAATGTGAGTTTTGTTTGAAGGAAGTTGGATTCCTCGGACATGTTATATCCGGAGAAGGAATAGCAGTTGACCCCACAAAGGTTATAACTGTGACCAATTGGGAAGCACCAACAACAGTTGGTGAGATCCGGAGTTTTCTTGGACTTGCAGGATACTACCGAAGGTTTATTGAGAACTTCTCAAGGATTACAAAGCCTATGACGGAGTTGTTGAAGAAGGATACCAAGTTCATATGGACTGGGGAGTGTGAGGCTAGTTTCCAGGAATTGAAGAAACGTTTGATCACCTCACCCGTATTGATTCTGCCAGATCAGACTAAGGATTATGAGGTATATTGCGACGCTTCACGTCGAGGACTTGGAGCAGTGCTTATGCAAGCAGGAAGTGTTGTTTCGTATGCTTCACGACAACTGAAGCCCCACGAATTGAATTATGCCACACATGATTTGGAGTTAGTAGCCGTAGTGCATGCATTGAAAACCTGGAGACATTTCCTCATTGGAAATCATTGTGAGGTGTACACGGATCATAAGAGTTTGAAGTACATTTTCATGCAGAAGGAGTTGAACCTCAGACAAAGGAGATGGTTGGAACTCATCAAGGATTATGATATGAGATTACATTACCATCCCGGAAAGGCTAATGTAGTAGCTGACGCACTGAGCCGTAAGAGCCATGTCAATACCCTAATAACGGGAGAGACACCAAAGGAGTTAGCCGAGGATCTTCGTGAGCTATGTTTGGAAATAGTTCCGAGAGGCTATGTAGAAGCATTGGAGATTCAGTCAACGTTGATGGATAGAATCAGAGAGGCTTAGGAGTCGGACAAGGAGATTGCTTCTATAAAGGAGAAAATGAGCCAAGGAAAGGCTAAAGGATTTCGTGAGGATGAGCACGATATCCTATGGTTTGAAGACCGTGTTTTTGTGCCCAATGATCCGAAGATCAGGAAGTTGATTCTGCAGGAGGCACATGATTCACCGTATTCGATTCACCCAAGAAATACCAAGATGTATTTGGATTTGAAGGATACTTTCTGGTGGACCGGAATGAAGAAAGATATTGCGGAGTATGTAGCTGTTTGTGATGTCTGTCAGAGAGTAAAGGCAGAGCATCAGAAGCCAGCAGGATTGTTGCAGCCATTGCCGATACCCGAATGGAAGTGGGATAAGTTAGGCATGGATTTTATCACTGGATTACCAAGGACTCGTTCAGGCTATGACTCAATTTGGGTTGTAGTTGATCGATTGACGAAGGTAGCTCATTTCATCCCAGTAAAGACCACTTACACCAGTGCTAAGTTGGCAAAGATATACATGACAAGGATCGTATGTCTGCATGGAGTTCCGAGGAGTATCGTATCAGATAGAGGAACCCAGTTTACCTCAAAGTTCTAGAAGCGGTTGCATGAGACTTTGGGTACCAGGCTAGAATTCAGTACAGCTTTTCATCCGCAGACAGATGGTCAGACCGAGAGAGTCAATCAGATTTTGGAGGATATGCTGAGAGCTTGTGCGCTAGACTACGAATCTAGTTGGGACAACAATTTGCCATATGCAGAGTTCTCTTACAACAACAGTTATCAAACCAGTTTGAAGATGGCCCCTTTCGAAGCCTTGTACGGAAGGAGGTGCAGGACACCGTTGTCATGGGACGAAGTTGGAGACCACCAGTTGTTTGGACCAGATTTGATTAAGGAGTCTGAATAGAAAGTGAAGTTGATTCGCGATAGGCTCAACGTAGCCCAGTCCAGGCAGAAGAGCTACGCAGATTCTAAATGCAAGAAGACAGTTTACGAAGTCGGAGACAGAGTTTATCTTCGAGTATCTCCACTTCGAGGAATTAAGCGTTTTGGAGTTAAGGGAAAGTTAGCGCCACGATTTGTAGGACCATATCGAGTTTTGGAGCGTATGGGAGAAGTGGCCTACAAGTTGGAATTGCCCGAAGGATTGTCAGGAGTTCATGACGTGTTCCATGTTTCTCAGTTGAAGAAGTGTCACGCGGAGATGGCTGGCATACCTTTGAGAGACACAGTGCCATTGGAAGCAATTCAGTTGGATAGCAATTTGACCTATGAGGAGAAACCAGTTAAGATTCTCGAGTTTGCCAGCCGAGTCACCCGCAGCGAGGTTATCAAATTTTGCAAAGTTCAGTGGAGCCACCGCACGGAGGATGAAGCCACCTGGGAGCAAGAGGAAGATTTGCTCAAGGACCACCCTCACCTATTTTCTAGCCAACCCGAATCTCGAGGGCGAGATTCATCTTAAGGGGGGTAGGTTTGTAACATCCCAAATTTTCAATTTGGAATGTTATACATTAGATCATCATGCATATCATATTTTATTTGCTTTCGGTTTTGATCCTAGAAAATCCTAAGAAACTCAAGGACCCACGGAGAGAGTTGGGGGTTTCGTTATTTTCATATTT
The DNA here is from genome assembly GCF_003073215.2 of Triticum urartu. Taxonomy (NCBI): domain Eukaryota; kingdom Viridiplantae; phylum Streptophyta; class Magnoliopsida; order Poales; family Poaceae; genus Triticum; species Triticum urartu. The sequence goes on from NC_053028.1 coordinate 380,053,365, forward strand.
GAGTTTTCTCAAATTTTGAGAATAGGATCATTTGGTTTTATTTATTTTATCATCAATTATTTCTACTACAAAAATATGAGAGAGGGAATAAAACAACTTTCCCAAAATATAGAAGTATTGAGGATTTAATAAAAAAAATCAAATAAGATTTATTTCAGAGTTTTTCGGTATTTTTATTTGAATTTAGGAAAAATATGCGTTTTTCAAAATTGCATTTAAGGCCCAAATAAATGTTCACTTTGTCGGGCTTGATTTTAGAAGCCCGGGAAAATTTATTTCGGGAATTTTGGAGTACGTTTAGTATTTATTTTTATTTCTTTTCTGCGCGTAATGTTTAAAAAAAATCCCGTCGCGCGCCGACTAGGCCAAGGCCCAGCCGACGGCCCACCCCGCCGCCGAGCCGTCTCCCTCCAGGAGACCGGCCGCGCCGCCGCCGCCAGAGTCCGGCTCGGACTCGCCACCTCGCCGCCTTGCCCCCTCCCCCATGGCACCCCCCCTCTTATATACCACCGCCGCCCCCCTCACCTCACCCCACCCCGCCCCGATCCGCCCGACGCCGGAGCCGCCCGACGCCGCGCGCCGCCGCCCGCCGCCTACCGTCACCGCGCCGCACCCCGCCGCACCCCGCCGACCCCGCCGGAGCCCCGCCTCGCCCACCGGAGTACCTCGCCGGAGGTATAACCGCCGCCGTTGCCGTTCGGTTTATTTTTTTCCGAAACCCTAGATCAGTTTTTTGTTTTTTCTGGTTTATTTAAATAGTGAACGTTCACCGCTCCGTTCGTTTTAACGAACGTGTTCACCGGTTAGTTTCTGTTAACGAACGTTCGTTCGTTTAACCGTTCATTGTTTTTCTTTTTCGTCGGTTTATTCCGCGATTTTTCTGATCGCGATTTCTGATCTGATTTTCGTTTTAGTATAACTTTTCGCTCGTTTATCGGAATCGGACGATTCAAGCGCGTGGAGTTTCGTCTCGAAACCCTCTATCCGATTAATCAACTTAAACAAGTTTTTGCTACTGTAAAATTTGACTTAGATCCAGATTAGTGGAACGAAGTTGTTTTCTTTCGCCGTTTAACTTTCGTTGCTTCGTTCGATTTGTTTCTTTTTGCAAACCGGAGTTCTTAAGTTGAACTTTCTGGTTAGATCTCTTATTTTGAGTTTTACCTGTGCATTAGATGAGTACTTATTGTATGCTTGTTTGTTTGTCTGCGATAGAATACCCGGAGTGTGCCGCCTGTTACTTCGAATCTCTAGGTTTCGCGAATCATCAGCAAGGCAAGTAACACTTTGATCATATCCCCTTATACCCAGTTTTTATTGCATTAGATCAATCCTCAAACATTGCATGATTAGGATCTAATTAAATTGTGGGATGGGAAGTAGTTGAGGTAGTACCTATTACCAGATTTATTATGAAACCTTTGGGAGTTACTTCTACGTTTGCTTATCATGTCATGCTATGCTAGTAGACGAGGATTGGGTGAGTGATATCCATGACAGATGTGAGATTGTTAATTAATGGTTTATCTAAGGTGGCAACTTAAACACACATCTGGGTGGATTGAGGTACCTGGGTATTCCAGGATTGCCTGTTTCTTTTTGGACCGCCACCCAGGCTCAAAGGGATCATAAGATTATTCATGCTAGAAACTTCCGTGTGCAGCCACAAGCCATTATGGGCTCTGGCATAGTTGACTAAGTCGTGCGAACTCTTACAGTGGTAGACTAGTAGATGTAGGGGATGTAGGTTGGTATGGTCTATCACATCGTAAGGTGCTAGCGCTTCCGAAAGACTATGTCTCGGTCATCCGTTTATCAAACACCATGTAGTGCGAGAAATCAACAGAGGCGATCGAGTTTTGTGGGGAAAAGTGCGCAAACCTCTGCAGAGTGTATAAACTAATCATGGTTAGCCGTGTCCCCGGTTATGGACGTTTTGAGTATCTAGTACTTGGATATCATGTGAATCTCATCATGTTATACTCTAAATTAATGTTGTTGGGTTTTTAATAATGATTACTTTAATTGGGATTGAGGATGCTGTCAACCATTCTCAATTTTAACAACCACCATGATAGTTAAATAACTTTATTCCTTTGCAGTAGGGAAAAATTGGCTTTACGCAAAACTGTAACCATAGAGCTTTCCACCAGCCATATATGCATGTAGTATAGGCTTAATCTTTCATTATTTTCTATGTGTTACATTGCCAGCATATTCCATGTGCGGACCCGTTTTCAGGCTGCAACGTTTCATGTTGCAGACTTTTCAGACGACGAGTAAGGTGCCTTTAGGTCATGGTTCTGTACTCAGTGATGCCGTTGGAGTTGATGGACTCACTTATCTTCCAAGTCTTCCGCTGTTATCGTTATTAGATGGCCTTAAGCCATATTTTATTGTAATAAGTTCTCTTTGAGACATCAATGTAATAAGTGTGTGATTGCTACTCTGTTATAAATCCTTCGAAGTACTGTGTGGTGTCAGCATTACTGATCCAGGGATGACACCTGAGCACAGAGACTTGACCGTCTGAGGTCTGGTCGCTACATGATCATAACACCTCTATTAAGATGCTTAAAGAAGTTATTTTTCCAAGGTTTGGAGTCCCTAGATACTTAATGATAGATGGTGGTTCACATTTTATTCATGGTGCTTTTCATAAAATGCTTTCTAAGTATGACGTTAATCATAGAATTGCATCTCCATACCACCCACAGTCTTGTGGTCAAGTAGAGCTGAGTAATAGAGAGATCAAATTAATTTTGCAAAAGACTGTTAATAGATCTAGAAAGAATTGGTCCAAGAAACTTGATGATGCATTATGGGCCTATAGAACTGCATACAAAGATCCTATGGGTATGTCTCCGTATAAAATGGTTTATGGAAAAGCATGTCACTTACCTCTCGAACTAGAACATAAGGCATATTGGGCCATTAAAGAGCTCAATTATGATTTCAAACTTGCCGGTGAGAAGAGACTATTTGACATTAGCTTACTTGATGAGTGGAGAACCCAGACCTATGAGAATGCCAAACTGTTTAAAGAAAAAGTTAAAAGATGGCATGACAAAAGGATACAAAAACGTGAGTTTAATGTAGGTGATTACGTTTTGCTATACAACTCACGTTTAAGATTTTTTTTTGAAGGAAAACTCCTCTCCAAATGGGAAGGTCCTTATGTTATCGAGGAGGTCTATCATTCCGGTGCCATAAAAATCAACAACTTCGAAGGCACAAATCCGAAGGTGGTGAACGGTCAAAGAATCAAACATTATATCTCAGGTAATCCCATAAATGTTGAAACTAATGTTACTGAAATCGTAACCTCGGAAGAATACATAAGGGACACTTTCCAAAACGTTTCAGACTCCGAAAAGGAATAGGTATGTGGTACGGTAAGTAAACCGACTCCAAAACAGTTCTAATGGCAATTTTTCTCCATTTTGGAATATTTAAGAAAATAGGAAAATAAGAAGTAGTCTGAAAGGGACACGAGGCATCCACGAGGGTGGAGGGCGCGCCCCCTGCCTCGTGGGCACCTCGTGTTCTCTCCGAACTCCATTTTCTTGCACGATACTTCTTTTGGTCGGTAAAAATTCATTATATAATCTCCCAAAGGTTTTGACCACCGTACCACGCAAATATCCTCTGTTTTTGTTTCAAGCTGTTTTTCTGACCGATCTAGATCACCATGATGTCTCCAAGCGCCCCCAAGGACAAGTTCTTCGAGAAGCTCATCAACCCCTACCTCGCGGAGGTGCTGCAACACCTTCAAACCATCGAGATGCGTGAGGGGTTGATGCACATCCGCGATGTTGAGGGACCAAGGAGGACCGGAAGCGTGGAGACAAGACTCGAAGCAATGGAGCAACAAGTTTTCAAGTGCCAGGAGATGGTGGAACGTGGATTCGACACCAACCACATAATGATCACGGAGTTCACCAACAACCACAAGCTAGATCCAAGAACATTGAGGAGACCATCTTCAAGTTCACGAGAAAATCGAGCATCTCCAAGCCCAGATCTATGACCTGCAAAACCGAAACTATGAGTATGAATATAGATTCAAGAGGATGACTTTGGCTGCAGATTTGAGGATCCGGGAGACTCGATCCTCCGTCCCAGTCAACTTAGTAGGCCCACAAGTCAGCCTCCCACCAAGGTGGGTCCCAGCTAGCAGGGGGGTATTCATTTTTTTGTGCGTAATAAGGAGGCACTTCCGGTGGGTCCGAGCTGACAGCGGGGGGAACGCTTTTTTGCGAAATACGATGGCCCATCCTGTGGGTCCCAGCAGTCAGGGGGAAACGTTTTTTTTGTGAAATACTGGTGGCCCGCCCGGTGGGTCCCTGCTGTCAGGTGGAGGAATAATTATTTTCCGCGTAATAAGGAGGCACTTCCTTGCGGCTGCCGTGGACCCAGCTGTCAGCCACTCCACGTAAAGTACTCTTTTGATGGAAGTCGGTCATTGACCACATTGACCACGCCGCGCCGAGAGCACCACGGCGGTGGACGACGGCGAGGCCTAGGAAGGGGATGGCGTGGAGCCGGGGAAGAGGCAGCAGTGGAAGCCTGCGCAGAGAGGAGTACGAGAGTTCACTGGTTCGACTGCGGTGTGAGGCTGCCGTCACCACAGAATAACAGGGGGTGTGGGTGAGTAGAGGGATGCCCTGGCCAACGGTGGGAGTAGTAGGGGGCGCTGAGGCCTGCGCGGCAGCACAGCCAGCCACGGGAGGCAGGAGTAGGCGGTCCTGCCGGCGCTGCTTTGGTGGCTGGAGCAAGAAGATCAGAGATTAAAGAAACACGACGGCCGTTGGATTGACATCCAACGGTTACGTCTGCTAGAATCGTTTGTTGACGTATATAATAACTAAAAAAATCTTGCATACGCGTCAACTAAACAGGCCCACAAGTCAGACCACTCCCTCTTTTTTAATAATTTATATATAGCTCATGGCAACTTCTTATGCAATTTATTGCAGTCGTTTTTTTTGATTGGTCAGGGCCAATTTCGCATATATCTGTGGGTTCCAAACTATTTTTAATACCGAAATGTCGAGCCATATTTAAAGTACTTTGAAGATATATTTAAATTAGGTTAATGCCCAGTGAAATAGGAATCTGAAAATGTGAAAAAATTCAGAAATTATAAAATAATTGCCAATTTGTCATCTGTTTTTATATTTACAACCCATTTCATATTACTTTCAAGATTTGTAGGCGTCTTGAAAGAGTTGCAGCCCATCAGGGCATAGAAAAATAAGTAGGCCTGGATTGGGTATTCTTCAAAAAAAAAATAAACTGGGCTCATTTTCACAAAGAAAAACTAGCTGGGCTGGTCACATGGTGAACATAAAATATAAGCCTGGGCTAGACGGGCCACAACCTAGTTCAAACCCTGCTCCATCTCAACAATACCAAACAAAAAAATATTGCTCGAGTAGCTACGTCCCAGGTGTCAGCCGATCTTGTGCTATTCTCTTGTCTATTGACTATATACGCTCACAATGTCGTGGGTCCCAGATGTCAGGAAAACACTAGGAGGAAGCATTTTATTTTTCCATACGCTGACGTGGTGGGCCCCTACTGTTATCCTCTCCACGTACTTCTGCCGATTCCTGTTGTTTGTTGACCATGTTGACAACGCGAGAGGGCGGCGCCGCGGCGAGCACACCAAAGCGCGCGGAGGACGTCAGCATTAACGATTTAGGAGACGGTTGGGCGGCGATGCGTGCGCTGAGGTGCAGCCAGCCGTGGGAGGCGGAAGCAGGCGGCCCCACCGGCGCTGGTTTGGTTTTGGCGGCTGGAGGAAGACAGGACTGAAGAAACACGACAGACTGTAGAAGCACCAGGAGTACTTAACAACCTTAACTGAAACCAGCAGGGGCACTTAACAACCAAAGCTAAAAGCAGTATGAGTACTTATACAGGTTCAACCGTACAAAGCACACATCGAACAGTAATCGAGGCAACAAGCAAGAACCAGATACAAAACTAACATGGATGAACAATTGGAACGACGTCGAGGTGGAAGATCGCCGTGAAGATGAGACCAGGTTCTGCTATTTCCATCAACATTCGTGCGCCAACTTTCAGTCCGTAACACTTGAGAAAGTTTATCCAAGTTCGGCCATAAAAAAAGCAGCGATCTTCTTGGTTCATGAACCCAACTTGGAACTTATATCCATGGCTTGTCTTCACTCTGACCATTAAACTAGTGTATTCACTTATGGCAAGGCCGAGCATCTTGAGTACATGTGTTCTGGCAGAGCAAATAATACACTGCATGAAAAATAATATGAGAACACAGATTGTTCAAAAAACCCCCACCCTCCCGGATAGAAAAGAGGATTCTAGGAACATACTGTGCGCGTTTCAAAATGCTGTGTTAGGATGAGAAGGAACAAGTGTGGCGTCTCACCGAGGGCGCAGAAACCTGTAGGGTACTCGCACTTTGGGCACTGCAAATGAAACACACTAGATTCAGTAGGAAGAAAAATGCATCAACGGCGGCGGCTGCCATCCTAGGATTACCTGCGAGCAAGGGACTTGGATTTATCGGGGATGGATGAAGAATTGTACCTGGTTCTCCATGAGAAAACCCTATGCAATCGCCGAGAGGGGGTTTTCTCTGAACAAGGAGATGAGGGAGAAGGGGATTCAGGCCCAGTGAAATATTGCCACTTCGTCCGTCCAGCTTACTGCTAAAGCTGGAAAGGGGGTTGTGATTTGACGGCTCATTGGGCATTACTGCGGCGCTACGACCGGGGTGTGTCTACCGTGAAGTTGCGCACTCTAATTTGTGCATATGGCACATGGACCCCGTTGCTGGTTGCCCCACATATTAGCGAAAGGAAGTAGAAAGATAGGAGTAACTAGTTACACATAAATATATTTTTTGACAAAGAGATACTCCCTCTGTAAAGAAATATACAAATCTTTTATATCACAGGCTCACCTTGCCGAGAAATATACTCCCTCTGCAATCCATGGGCATTATGGGGTTTCAGCTTTTTTATGGGGGATCAGCCGAGAATATAATACTCAGATAGGCTCACGGTTCTGGACTTTGGGCCGTAGGCCGACCCTGCATGTTTGGGGGCCCATGTGTTCTACCTCAGTGCTTTTCATATTGCAAGCGATCGGTATGGTGCTGGTTTTAGATGTTGTTGCAAGGCGAATACACAAAATTGAATAAAGCATGAGAGCTGTTGGAATGAAATCGAACGACAGTTCCTAACCAGCAATCAGAGTTGCAATTCTATCAACGATATACCATGTGATAAATAATACTGTCATACTACTTATACACACAGGACACTTGTTTCACCATGCTAGATTATTACATCAAAGTCTCTGTACTGAAGAATTTCAAAGTTGATTTGGACCAGCTCTCCTTGCCGAGAAAGTTCGATTTTGACATCATCCCCTACCGCAAGATATGATTTAGATTTGAACCTTGACCATCCTTTAGCATCAATCATCATGCGACCATCCTTTGTACTTACGGTATATTGAGCAGGTTCATTCACACCAAGGCTGCGCATGGTAAGAGAAACTTGGCCGCGGTCGCCCGGATTGTTGAGCGACTCCCTCGTTGCTCTAGGAATTCTCTGTTTGCAAACAAGAAGACATACCCAAATAGTTAGATCAATACAGTGAATCATGTGAAACAACATGGAAAGGAAAAAGAATGAAGCACTTGGGCGGCCAATGCTTACCAAGAGGGTGGACATGTCGGTTTTTGTAAGGACTTTGGTATATGAAGTGCGAACTGCAGCCTAGTCTGTTGCCGGTGCAATTGCATGGGCCGGAGCAGATGCAAGTGCAAGTGTTGGTGCAGGTGTCGAAGCCCCTACTGCTGCCGGAGATGGTGCCGGTGTCGGAGCAGGTGCCGGTGTCGATGCCCGATCCTCCAGTAGATCAGATAGATCCGCTGACGCGGTCGGTGCCCAATCCTCAGCTGGATCAGACTGAGCTGCTGCCGCTGTCAGTGCTAGAGCAATTAACATGGATGAACAATTGGAACGACGTCGGGGTGGAAGATCGCATTGAAGATGAGACCAGGTTCTGCTATTTCCATCAACATTCGTGCGCCAACTTTTAGTCCGTAACCCTTGAGAAAGTTTATCCAAGTTCGGCCATAAAAAAAGCAGCGATCTTCTTGGTTCATGAACCCGACTCAGAACTTATATCCATGGCTTGTCTTCACTGTGACCATTAAACTAGTGTATTCAGTTATGGCAAGGCCGAGCATCTTGAGTACATGTGTTCTGGCAGAGCAAATAATACACTGCAGGAAAAATAATATGAGAACACAGCATGTTCAAAAAACCCCCACCCTCCCGGATAGAAAAGAGTATTCTAGGAACATACTGTGCGCGTTTCAAAATGCTGTGTTAGGATGAGAAGGAACAAGTGTGGCGTCTCGCCGAGGGTGCAGAAACCTGTAGGGTACTTGTTGGGGATATAACTGTTTGTGTAAGCCGCCCAGGAGCGGCCGAGTTACGCAAAGAAGACTCATCGTGAAAGAAGCCCAAGACCCAACATGAGGAGGGCGGTTCATAGGGTTTAAAGCCCACGGCGGCTTAAGGCCCATAGTGATAAACCGCCATGATGGCATGAGTTGTAACATAAGGTAGAAGTAACTAGTCACCGAGCCGGACACTGTTTATGAGCCGGCCGGGATTCTGTAGGCTGCAGGGCGTCCACCCGTGTATATAAGGGGACGACTCGCCAGCGGCTTAGGGCAAGAAACAACCAATCGAGAATCGGGCATAGCGTATCTCGCTCCTTGGTCATCGAAACCTCAAGCAATATCAACCCAACTAGACATAGGCCTTCCTTCACTGCAAGGGGCTGAACTAGTATAAACCTCTTGTGTCCTTTGTCCCAATTAACCCCTTTATGCTTCCTAGTTGCGATGGCTCCATGATTAAGTCCTTGCAAGAGGACATCTTCCATGACAATTCCACGATAGTACTTGCACTTTGGGCATTGCAAATGAAACACACTAGATTCTGTAGGAAGAAAAATGCATCAACGGCGGCGGCTGCCATCCTAGGATTACCTGCGACCAAGGGACTTGGATTTATCGGGGATGGATGAAGAATTCGTACCTGGTTCTCCATGAGAAAACCTATGCAATCGCCGAGGGGGGTTTTCTCTGAACAAGGAGACAAGGGAGAAGGGGATTCATGCCCAGTGAAATATTGCCGCTTCGTCCGTCCAGCTTACTGCTAAAGCTGGAAAGGGGGGTTGTGATTTGACGGCTCACTGGGCATTACTGCGGCGCTACGACCGGGGTGTGTCTACCGTGAAGTTGTGCACTCTAATTTGTGCATATGGCACGTTGACCCCGTTGCTGGTTGCCCCACATATCAGCGACAGGAAGTAGAAAGGCAGGAGTAACTAGTTACACATAAATATATTTTTTGACAGAGAGATACTCCCTCTATAAAGAAATATACAAATCTTTTATATCACAGGCTCACCTTGCCGAGAAATATACTCCCTCTGCAACGCACGGGCATTATGGGGGTTCAGCTTTTTTTATGGGGGATCAGCCGAGAATATAATACTCAGATAGGCTCACGGTTCTGGACTTTGGGCCGCATGCCGACCCTGCATGTTTGGGGGCCCATGTGTTCTACCTTAGCGCTTTTCATATTGGAAGCGATCAGTACGGCGCTGGTCTTAGATGTTGTCGCAAGGCGAATACACAAAATTGAATAAAGCACGACAGTTGTTGGAATGAAATCGAACGACAGTTCTGCACCAGCAATCAGAGTTGCAATTCTATCAACGATATACCATGTGATAAATAATACTGTCATACTACTTATACACATAGGACACTTGTTTCACCATGCCAGATTATTACATCAAAGTCTCTCGAGGATAGATCAGTTCGACAGTTGCGTGCTGCTACTGAAGAATTTCAAAGTTGATTTGGACCAGCTCTCCTTGCCGAGAAAGTTCGATTTTGACATCATCCCCTACCGCAAGATATGATTTAGATTTGAACCTTGACCATCCTTTAGCATCAATCATCATGCGACCATCCTTTGTACTTACGGTATATTGAGCAGGTTCATTCACACCAAGGCTGCGCATGGTAAGAGAAACTTGGCCGCGGTCGCCCGGGTTGTTGAGCGACTCCCTCGTTGCTCTAGGAATTCTCTGTTTGCAAACAAGAAGACATACCCAAATAGTTAGATCAATACAGTGAATCATGTGAAACAACATGGAAAGAAAAAAGAACGAAGCACTTGGGCGGCCAATGGTTACCAAGAAGGTGGACATGTCGGTTTTTGTAAGGACTTTGGTATATGAAGTGCGAACTGCAGCCTAGTCTGTTGCCGGTGAAATTGCATGGGCTGGAGCAGATGCAAGTGCAAGTGTTGGTGCAGGTGCCGAAGCTGCCGCTGCTGCCGGAGATGGTGCCGGTGTCAGAGCAGGTGCTGGTGTCGATGCCCGATCCTCCGATAGATCAGACTGATCCGCTGACGCGGTCGGTGCCCAATCCTCAGCTGGATCAGACTGAGCTGCTGCTGCTGTCAGTGCTAGAGCAACTGCCGGTGCTTGATCTGTGCAAGACAACGGCGATCGTGTCTGGTCTGCTATGATCAGCTTTCTAACTTGACTAGGATCCGTGACCGTGATCCAGTTTTTTTTCTTCATTTCTTTTAAACGCGAGAAGGACTAATTGTGGCATTTTTGTTAAACCAAACTGCAGTTCATCATAGGGATTCAGCTTGTACTCAGACAACAGACTGATCCAATTTTTTCCAGTAATATAAGTGATGGACAGTGCCTTCGTTACTGACACGACATAAGAAGTGAAACCTGCAAAAATAGCCATCATAGAGGAAACCAAACGGTTTATTCTGTGATGAATGTCACACGGCAAAACCTGCATCGTAAAATTGCAGGAAAAGAAAGAAAACATGACATTAAATCAATAAGATTTAGACAGTAAATCAATAAGATTTACTTGATGTGACATGAGTGAATCCTTAACAGGAAATCACTATGTTGAAGTACTAAATAGAAGATTGATCGTCCAACTACGCATGGCATGCAGGGCCCCGCCTACTCCCACAAGCAGGACAATCCAAAGGTCGTGACAAATCGTATGGACCGAACATCCATGGGACTGGAAATCCTAGTGGGTGCGATAAACCCTGCAATGCATACTGATATTGGAGTGTAACCATAATTGATAAACCGTCCTCACAAAAATACGATTTGGATACTTCAAAATATACAGACTGAATTGAGTGGACAGACATTAACATAGACCGTTCTCAGGACTAACGACACACCAAAAGCGGCAGTACTAATAAACAATACAGGGTTCACAAACACAAATCAAGTACTGAACAATAGTACTTACTACAGACAAGCAAAGTTGCACTAACTAAACTCTGCAGACTATTTCTTGCCACCGACCTACGGGATGAACCCCGCATAACTGACTAGGCCATGGACTTCGTGTGAGATGTATACATGCACCATCACCATCTTGTAAACCTTGGAGAACCTAACAGAGTGGTCTTTATACTCATAAACATGATGATGAAGACATGCCGCATCAGATTTGTTGGGAAGCTTTACAAGAACCACACCCTTCGTAATCGAAGGCACAGCCAGGAAATTGTTGTGGTCAAGTACAGCCTCGAGAACACGCCTGACAACAATGCTACAGGAAAACACTAGTTCAGGACATGTGGTGACAAGGACACAACAGCTGGATAGTTCAGCAATAGAACTCATCATCAGGTCTTCCAGTTCACACGGCATGACTTTGAGAACTTCATCTCCACCGCGGACCTGGTTCTAATTCAAATAGAAACCATATTTTATTACTACCTCCGTTCAGAAATATAAGATGATTTTCGATATTATACTCCATATATGACTACATATACGCACAGAAATGAGTGAACAAAGACACTAGAACATGTCTTCAAAGGCATGAGAGAAGAGGGATTACATGCAATATCCATAACACAAGTTACTGAGGCAAATATACCCTCTTAAAAGGTAGCATTGATGTTCATAAAGTACTCCCTCTGTCCCAAAATTCTTGTCTTAGATTTTTCTAGATACGGATGTATCAAGTCACATTTTAGTATTAGATACATCCGTATCTAGACAAATCTAAGACAAGAAATTTGGGACAGAGGGAGTAGTTGAAAGTAATCTATAACAAATCAGTGTCAACCTCTCGCATGTTTTGGTCAAAAGAGGAATTTAGAACTGTCATTTGGCACACTAAAATCACATGCAAGATCACCCAGAAAGTTGTACTAATCAATAAAGTGGCCGCATGCATCTCCCAGATGCGGAGGTCGGGGGTCATCCTCCTTTTCTAAAAAAACCCAGAAAGTTGTACTACCAGTACTAGTACTGCGTGTTAGATGAAAAAACACGATCAAGATCAAGAAAAAGATCGTCAACAAGAGACATTACCTGGACTTGCTTAATGAGGGATCCCGAAAAGGGGGGCTTGGACAGGGCGATGGCTTTGAGCTTGTCTGCGGTAGTCTCGATGGGGTGCTTGCGCTTCTTCGTACCATGAGCCTCGACGGTTTTGGCCAGAGCCATAGACATCACTTCGTCCGGTGCTCCGGCATCCATCCAAAAGAGGAAGCTGAGAGAGAAGAGTGAAAGGAGGAGCGAGATGAGGGAGAAGTGAAGTGAGTGGGGGTTTTCTTCAAGAGAGGAAGCTGAGAGAGAAGAGTGAAATGATGGTTGCTTCGTCCGTCCAACTTACTGCTGGAAAGGAGGGGGTTTTGTGATTTGATGGCTCATTGGGCATTACTGCGGCAGTTCGATCGGGGTAGTCTACCGTCACTCTACTGCGGAGTAATTTAGTGCATGGTTGGTGGACCCAGGTGCTGGCTGTCCCACACGTCGGTGAAAGTGAGTAATTTAGTGCATGGCTGGAGGAGGATCCGCATGGTAGAGCGTGTCCACTGTTTTTCTGAAGAAAAAAATGATTACAGCAAGCGTTTCCACTCTTACGACGGAGGAGTGCGAAACACGGCAGCCACTTGAACATACACAATGCTCCTACTACTAGGCATGTGCAGTGGTTCATACGTTAGTACTACACAATCTTGTTGCTAGTGTAGTAAGATATGACGATAACAAATGATGTTGTGCGCATGTCAACTACTCCTATATGTAACATAGTACCGCTTTTTCGACTGTCTGGTCGAGAATGAACGGTGAGATCAATGTTAATAGAACTAGGTCCACAGTGCACGGATAGTATGGTTCTACAGTACTCCACGAAACATGAACCATATGAAGCACGAATAGTGTTAGGCAGGGTGTATGAAGGGTGCACGGGATGGGAGCAAAAGTTCCCTTCTCGATCCACTTTTGGGTGTTTGGCAGAGTGCATGAAGGGTGCATGAGTCCACACTAGTAGGTTGACAAAAATACACGAAGAGGAAACAACTATTATTGAGATGAGAATACAACCAAGCACACCCACACGCTTTGTGCTACAGTGACTGATCTGCACCGTCTGAGTTTGATCCAATGGTCATGTTGCGCCGAGACATGGACATGCCCATGCAGAGGGCGCCTAAACACCACCAAAGTCCCTCTGCTTCTCGAGGCACACGCCGTTGGTGATGCAGGGTGCAACCGCCCTGAAAGTGCAACTATCCCTAGGTGGTTTTGGTAATTCATAACAACATATAGCTCATTGAGCTAATGCTATTCCAAGATGACTATTTCAGGAAAGCTCAATGATTGGCATGGCATGGATGTGAAAGTGGAACCCTCAAAATGCTAAGGACAAAGGATTGGCTCAAGCTCAAAAGCTCAAGATTCTTCATTTTATATTTTAGTGATCCAAGATCACATTGAGTCTTTAGGAAAAGCCAATACTATCAAGGAGGGATGAGGTGTTGCTTAATGAGCCTCTTGCTTCATGTGCTTAGTGATATGCTACAAAACCCTCAACTACTTTCCCATATCCACATATGACCTAAACCCTAAGCCAAACTCGGTCCTACCGATTCTTTCTATCCGGCGCCACCGAGTTTCACTTGTCATAAGCCACTGCCAAACCCTAGCAATTCGGTTCTACCGATAGGGATCTCGGTCCCACCGAGATGGGATTGCAAACTCTCTGTTTCCCTTTCGTAACTTTTCGGTCTCACCGAAAGAGCGAATCGGTCCCACCGAGATTGCAGTATAAACTCTCTGTTTCCTTTTTGTAACTTTTCGGTCTCACCGAAAGAGCAAATCGGTCCCCCCGAGTTTACCTGACCAACTCTCTGGTTAGCTTATTACCAAACTCGGTTTCACCGAGTTTGTGTAATCGGTCTCACCGAGATTACGTTATGCCCAAACCCTAACCATATCGGTCCTACCGAGTTGCATGTCAGTCCCACCGAAAATCTCTAACGGTCACTAGGTTTACCTTTTCGGTCCGACCGAGTTTGTTGATTCGGTCCCACCGAGATTGGAAAACTGTGTGTAACGGTTGGATTTTGTGTGGAGGCTATATATACCCCTCCACCTCCTCTTCATTCGTGAAGAGAGCCATTAGAACACATACGCAATTCCAACTCATATGTTCTGAGAAAGAACCACCTACTCATGTGTTGAGACCAAGATATTCCATTCCTACCATATGAATCTTGATCTCTAGCCTTCCCCAAGTTGCTTTCCACTCAAATCTTCTTTCCACAAAATCCAAATCCTATGAGAGAGAGTTGAGTGTTGGGGAGACTATCATTTGAAGCACAAGAGCAAGGAGTTCATCATCAACACACCATTTGTTACTTCTTGGAGAGTGGTGTCTCCTAGATTGGCTAGGTGTCACTTGGGAGCCTCCGACAAGATTGTGGAGTTGAACCAAGGAGTTTGTAAGGGCAAGGAGATCGCCTACTTCGTGAAGATCTACCGCTAGTGAGGCAAGTCCTTCGTGGGCGATGGCCATGGTGGGATAGACAAGGTTGCTACTTCGTGGACCCTTCGTGGGTGGAGCCCTCCATGGACTCGCGCGACCGTTACCCTTCGTGGGTTGAAGTCTCCATCAACGTGGATGTAGGATAGCACCACCTATCCGAACCACGGGAAAAACATCCGTGTCTCCAATTGCGTTTGAATTCTCCAAACCCTTCCCTTTACATTCTTGCAAGTTGCATGCTTTACTTTCCGCTGCCAATATACTCTTTGCATGCTTGCTTGAATTGTGTGATGATTGCTTGACTTGTCCTACAATAGCTAAAATCTGCCAAGAACTAAAATTGGGAAAAGGTTAAGTTTTTATTGGTCAAGTAGTCTAATCACCCCCCTCTAGACATACTTTCGATCCTACAAGTGGTATCAGAGCTTTGGTCTCCATTTGCTTTGATCTCCATAGCTTTTGGTGGTCATAGCCTTGGTTTCACAACCTAGGAGAGTATGTCGTATAGCGAGGGAAATTATCACCGTAGAGGTCCTTACTTTGATGGTACTAATTTTGCTAGTTGGAAGCATAAAATGAAAATGCATATTCTTGGACATAACCCTGCCGTTTGGGCTATTGTGTGTGTTGGTTTGCAAGGTGACTTCTTTGATGGGAAAGAACCAAACCATGAAGCTACCGTGGATGAGTTGAAGATGTTGCAATACAATGCTCAAGCTTGTGATGTTCTCTTCAATGGATTGTGCCCCGAAGAATTCAACAAAATCAGCCGTCTTGAGAATGCAAAGGAAATTTGGGACACTTTGATTGATATGCACGAAGGTACCAACTCTGTCAAGGAATCCAAGTTGGATGTGCTTCAAAGTCAACTTGACAAGTTCAAAATGAAGGATGGTGAAGGTGTCACTGAAATGTACTCTAGGCTTGCTCTCATCACAAATGAGATTGCCGGCTTAGGAAGTGAAGAGATGACCGATAGATTCATCATCAAGAAGATTCTAAGAGCCTTGGATGGAAAATATGATACTGTGTGCACATTAATCCAAATGATGCCCAATTACAAAGATCTCAAGCCAACGGAGGTGATTGGAAGAATTGTTGCTCATGAGATGTCACTTAAGGATAAAGAGGAACTTCACAACAAATCAAGTGGTGCCTACAAAGCCTCATGTGAAGCCCCTACATCATCAAGTGAGAAACAAAACTTCAATGAAGAATTGAGCTTAATGGTGAAGAACTTCAAGAAGTTCTACAAGAGTAGAAGCAAAGATAGAAGCTTCAAGTCAAGGTCCTACAATGACAAAAGATCTTCTAGTCGAGAGCGAAACTGCTATAGTTGTGGAAGACCCGGACACTATTCCAATGAGTGTATGGCTCCCTACAAGAGAAGAGAAGATTCTCCAAAAAGAAGAAGCAAAGAATCACCACCAAGAGAGAGAAGGAGTAGAGATGATCGTTATGAACGAAGATACTCACGGAGAAGCAAGGATTCGGAAAGGAAGGAAAAATCATCAAGGAGCTACACAAAACGAAGACATCAAGCTCATGTTGGTGAATGGGTATCCGGCTCCGACTCCGACAGCCACTCCGAGAGAAGTTATCACTCCGACTCCGAAGATACTCAAGATGAAGGTGTTGCCGGTCTAGCACTTGTGTCAACCAACTCCTACGACATATTTGACTCACCAAATGAAGGAATTGGAAGATGCTTCATGGCCAAAGGTCCTAAGGTAACACACCCCGAGTATGTTGATTTCAATAGTGATGAAGATGACTTGTTAGGTGATGATTTGCTTGTTGAAAACTCTAGTGATGAATACTATGATGAAACGTCAATTAGTCATGCTAATAAAGATAAAACGAATGACAATGATAAGGAGAAGATTGAGGGTCTAACTAAAGAACTAAACACTCTTAAGTTAGCTCATGAAACTATCTTCGAAGATCATCGAGAACTTTTAAGAGCTCATGAGAAATTACGCTTTGAAAAGCTCAATCTTGAGCAAGAACATGAGTTCTTAAAAGCAATCAATGATAATCTCCGCAAGAAAAGTTCTTCTTACATTGCCAAGCGTTTACTCTTATCCACTTACATGCCTCAAGTCAAGTCTAGTGACAAGAACAAGAAAGATTCTTCCTCTAGTAGTAACAATGATCATGCTAAATCCAATATTGTTGCTTCTAGTAGTTCTCTTGATTCCACTAATGATTCTCTTAGCCAAGTTACACTTGAGCAAGAAAATAGCTTATTGAAGGGAATTATAGAGAAAAGAGTGTACAAAAGCCTTGCCGGGAGTAAGCAATTCGAGGAAATTGTGCGCAAGCAAGGAATGCACCAGAAGAATCAAGGTGTTGGTTTTGAACGAAAATTCAATGCCAATGGAGTTGAGTGGGAAGAAGATTAATACCCCAAGACAAGGTTTGTTCCTCAACAAGAGAAGTATGATACTTCTTTCAAGGGGACACAAGCTCAAGATGATCTTCCACCACAAGACTACAAGCAAAAAGGCAAGGACAAGCTTCAAGAGGAAATTGATGCATTTGAAGAAGCTCCTAAGACCTTAGTCAAGTGGATTCCCAAGACTACTTCAAGTTCCACTTCATCAAGTATGACTACAACTCCGAGGATTCCCATCAAGATGGTGTGGATCCAAAAGAAGAAGAACTAGAGAGTTCTTGAGGGTGACTCCGCCAACATACTTCACTCTTATCATTTTGGCAAGAACAAGTGCAATCAACTTCCACATCTTGCACTAGTTCAAGGAGTCACAAACCCTCTTGTTGGTAAGACAAGGGACAAGGTGACCTAAAAGTTTTCATGGACATCATCTTGTGTGTGCATCACTCTATGTCTATGGATATCCTTGTTTGTTCCTTGTGGGACTAACCCATGTAGGTATTGAAAGTGCAATTCACTCAAATGGATAGCTCCAAGTGATCTACATCAACATTGAGCATCCACATCTTCAACATCTACATGAAGTCATCATCGACAAAACCCGAGGTTAGTTCATCCCTCTAAGGGGGGATATCACATCTAGGGGGAGCTTTACTCTAAGACTTGAGCTAAAGCAACTCTAAATATGTGAACTCATGCTTTATGTAAAAGTGGTAACCCCACTTGAGCTTAAACGATGAGTATGACCTATGATCAAGTGTTCTCACTTGACTCCTAAGTCAATATACTCATATATAGATGACCTTGTCATCGCAAATTGCTTGATAGATGCTAGAATTGGTTGTGCATGCCTTGTCACATATTTCATTTGCCATCTTATTGTGTGAGCATGTTGGTTGCATATTTTACTCATTCGAGGACATCCACTTGTTGTTTTGATTGTTTGGTTTTATTTCCTTTTGCCAAGTGGATGGACAAGAATGCCTAAGAACCTCCTCTAGCTATCTATGCTTTTCTCGTCTCAAACTCTATTCATGCTACATCACAAAATTTGATCAAGTCATATTCGAACCACTCTGTGTGAGGAGCGCTCGGAGTCCCCGATTCGTCATAGACTTAAACTTCCAAAACCTCTTTATGATTCTCAGTCTGACCGATACCCTACTTTCGGTCCTACCGAGATCATTAAGTTGATCTAGGTTTTCGATCTCGGTGCAACCGATTTGAACCATTCGGTCACACCGAGTTGCAACAACTGTATACAGTTTTGCATCTCGGTGCCACCGAGTTGTTCCACTCGGTCACACCGACAGGGTCGGGCTATATATAGTCACGGGAAAAAATTTGGAAATTTCTCCGAACCCCTTCGCCTGCGTGATAGCCTGCTCTGCCAACTTGGTCTCCGGATCGTCTCCTCGCCGCCAGCCACCTCCAGTCGCTGGTCTCCATCGCCGTCAATGGAAATTCAACCCCGCCGTTGCCGCCGTAGCGTGTCTCCGCCGAACTAGGGTATGGACTCGATCTTTGTGCTATTCCCCAATCTGATTCTTAGCACATTGTGATCATCATGATTCTTGCCACATTTGTTAAACTTCTATCCAGTCAATGAACTCGTAGATTAGGATTAATTCGAAAATTTTAGGGTTAGGTTTCCGCCGAAACCATCTCGGACCCACCGAGTTGAAAAACTCGGTCCCACCGATTTGGCTTATGCCATTGCACAAGTGAGACTCAGTCTGACTGAGAATTACTTATCGGTGTGACCAATTTTGGAACTCTGTGAAACCCTAGCAGTCTCGGTGCCACCAAACTATGACTCGGTCTGACCGAGTTCACTAGTTTAGGTGCCAAAATTGCTTCAGTATCACCGAGTTTAGAAATCGGTAGATCCGAGATGCTTTCAATGGGAAACTAAAACTAAGTTTTTGAATTATTCTTTTGCAAAAATCTCTGCATTTTGTGATGCTTATCCACTCTATCTCATCTATAACCTATTCACAGGGTCAGCAGTCAGAGTTTGCATCATGTCAGACCAAAGTGATAGCCAGAACTTGTCAGAGCAGGAAGTGCAGATGAGTGAGGGCACTAGTCCCTCAAGTTCCTCAGATGATGGCAGCAAGAGCACCCCTAGCAATCTGCCTAAAGCTGCCACAAGACAGTGAAAGAAGAGAACCTCAAACTCAGAAGATGAGGATTATGTGGCAGAAGAGGAAGCAACTTCCAAGAGAGTTGAGCCAGCATAGGGCATAAAACCAGGGATGAAGATCAAAAGGCCAGCAGGCAGGCAGCCTATGTCAAAGGCCAGAGCTTCAACTGAGAAGCCCACTCCCATTGAACCAGTTGCTGCTGAAGGCAAGAAGAGGAAAGAAAGGGTGAAGAAAACTGTAGCCAGAGTGCTTGGCAAGGCTTCCATCATGGAAGATGAGGAGGAAGAAGAAGAGGTAGCTGCACCAGCACCTAAGGCACCCAAGCTGATGGGTGATGCCATAAGAACAGGGGCAGCTGCTTCCAAGGCCAAGCCAGCTCCAAAGCCAAAGCCAAAGAGGAACACAAGAAGCATCCCAGCTACTGAGAAGAACAAGGCCCCACTGCCTGAAGCTGCAGAAGAAGAAGAAGAGAATGTTCTTAGAAAGCTCAAGCCCAAGATCCCAGACCACAATGATGCTCATCCTGTGGCTGAGGATATGAAACTCAGGAGAGATTTAGGGCTTCGGAAGTGGAGAGAAGCAGACCCGTATGCTTCAAGGAGAAGGACTGCAGTTGACTACAGGTTTCACACCAAGGAGCAGCAAGACTTTTATGAGACAGTGCTGCCAGACAAGAAGCCAATTGTCTGTGATATGAGATGGGTTGATTGGCAATACATCAAGGACAATGAAGAGTACTACCCTGGAGTGCAGGACAGCTTCAAGGCATGTGGAGTAGAGGACTTTGTTGGGCACAAGCTCACAAAGTGGAACGAGGAACTCATCATGCAGTTCTACTCCACAGCCCATTTCTATCCAGATGGCAGGATTGTATGGATGTCAGAGGGTACGAGGTACCAGTCTACAGTTGCTGAATGGGCTCAGCTGATTAATGCCCCAGAAGAGCATGACGATGACTTGGACATTTATGCCAAGAAGAAGATAGACCACAACTCAATGTCAAACATGTACAAGGAGATTCCAAATGAAGCACTTGATACGTTCAAGTTTGGCTCAGTACACTATCTTCTGTCAGGGCTGCCAACCATCAACTGGATTCTTAGGCACACCCTATTGCCCAAGTCTGGAGATCACAAGATGATCAGGGACCACGCGATCAACTTGCTTCATATCTTTGACGTGCCACAGAAATTCAAAGTCATGAGCCTTATGATTGAAACAATCAAGAGGACAGCAGCAGACCAGAAGAGGAGCTGTGGATATGCCCCACAGATTCAGGAGCTCATCAACTCTAAGATGGGCACGGGCATATACTTATTGGACAAGGAACACCTGCCCATCCGTCCAAACTTTGAAGATAATCAAGTGGTCATGACTGAGAATGAGCCATCATCTGCCCAAGCACAAGCCAAGAAGGAGAAGGCGAGGAAGGAGAAAGCTGCCAAGATGCCTACTCAAGAGGAGGCATCTGAATATTTCCTGAAAACCAAACAAGAGCAGCTTGGTTACTTGATTGCATCCACCCTGCGGATTGAGCAAGGACTAACCACCCTAACTCAGAACCAGGCAAGCTTAGAGAGGATCATGGAACAAAAGTTCTATGACTTGGATGTCAAAGTGACAGAGATTCAGACTGCAGTGGAGCAGCTCCAGGATGACATGCAGGAGAGGAGAGGCAAGACTACAACTGATGCCTTTGCCAGAGTGCCACGAGGTCCGAGGTCGTCTGCAGTGCCAGTTGCCGACCCCAGAGCCACCACGTCTGCACCAGCTACAACCTCAGTTCCACCAGCTCCAGCGTCCACTTCAGCCTCGACTCCGACCACGTCTACAGAAGGCTTCGTCCTTGGAGTGCTCCGGACTCCACCACCACCTGAAGATCAAGCCTGAGTGTCGACTTAGCACTATGCATTTTCTAGGAACTTTTTGGTAACTTGTTGCCAAAGGGGGAGAAAATGTATAGATCATAGGCTTCGAGAGAGAGTGTTGCTTTTATTCTCTCTTGGTTTATTTGGTGGTTTTTCGAACTTTGTTTGCTTTTGTGTGAGATACTATGTCATTGCTCGTGAGACATTGATGATCATGTGTTTGATCATAAGCTACACTTAATGTTTGCTTAATATTATCATCTTATCTATCTTATGTGATCATTCACTATTCTTGGTGATGAGTGCATGTATTTCATTCTTATCATTTTAAGCGCTCCACCAAGATGTATGTGACATGGAAGAGTAACCCATGACTCTAACTCTTTGTGCATTTGCAGTCCAAAGCAAATTTTAAATATGCACAAATTTAGGGGGAGCTCTTACTTGTCACATACTTCTCAAAGCGACGATATATTTCATGCTTATTATCATTTGTCAAAGCTTTGATCCATATGTTGTCATCAATTACCAAAAAGGGGGGGATTGAAAGTGCAACTATCCCTAGGTGGTTTTGGTAATTCATAACAACATATAGCTCATTGAGCTAATGCTATTCCAAGATGACTATTTCAGGAAAGCTCAATGATTGGCATGGCATGGATGTGAAAGTGGAACCCTCAAAATGCTAAGGATAAAGGATTGGCTCAAGCTCAAAAGCTCAAGACTCTTCATTTTATATTTTAGTGATCCAAGATCACATTGAGTCTTTAGGAAAAGCCAATACTATCAAGGAGGGATGAGGTGTTGCTTAATGAGCCTCTTGCTTCATGTGCTTAGTGATATGCTCCAAAACCCTCAACTACTTTCCCATATCCACATATGACCTAAACCCTAAGCCAAACTCGGTCCTACCGATTCTTTCTATGCGGCGCCACCGAGTTTCACTTGTCATAAGCCACTGCCAAACCCTAGCAATTCGGTTCTACCGATAGGGATCTCGGTCTCACCGAGATGGGATTGCAAACTCTCCGTTTCCCTTTTGTAACTTTTCGGTCTCACCGAAAGAGCGAATCGGTCCCACCGAGATTGCAGTATAAACTCTCTATTTCCTTTTTGTAACTTTTCGGTCTCACCGAAAGAGCAAATCGGTCCCACCGAGTTTACCTGACCAACTCTCTGGTTAGCTTATTACCAAACTCGGTATCACCGAGTTTGTGTAAATGGTCTCATCGAGATTACATTATGCCCAAATCCTAACCATATCGGTCCTACCGAGTTGCATGTCAGTCCCACCGAAAATCTCTAACGGTCACTAGGTTTACCTTTTCGGTCCGACCGAGTTTGTTGATTCGGTCCCACCGAGATTGGAAAACTGTGTGTAATGGTTGGATTTTGTGTGGAGGCTATATATACCCCTCCACCTCCTCTTCATTCATGAAGAGAGCCATTAGAACACATACGCAATTCCAACTCATATGTTCTGAGAAAGAACCACCTACTCATGTGTTGAGACCAAGATATTCCATTCCTACCATATGAATCTTGATCTCTAGCCTTCCCCAAGTTGCTTTCCACTCAAATCTTCTTTCCACAAAATCCAAATCCTATGAGAGAGAGTTGAGTGTTGGGGAGACTATCATTTGAAGCACAAGAGCAAGGAGTTCATCATCAACACACCATTTGTTACTTCTTGGAGAGTGGTGTCTCCTAGATTGGCTAGGTGTCACTTGGGAGCCTCCGACAAGATTGTGGAGTTGAACCAAGGAGTTTGTAAGGGCAAGGAGATCGCCTACTTCGTGAAGATCTACCGCTAGTGAGGCAAGTCCTTCGTGGGCGATGGCCATGGTGGGATAGACAAGGTTGCTACTTCGTGGACCCTTCGTGGGTGGAGCCCTCCGTGGACTCGCGCGACCGTTACCCTTCGTGGGTTGAAGTCTCCATCAACGTGGATGTAGGATAGCACCACCTATCCGAACCACGGGAAAAACATCCGTGTCTCCAATTGCGTTTGAATTCTCCAAACCCTTCCCTTTACATTCTTGCAAGTTGCATGCTTTACTTTCCGCTGCCAATATACTCTTTGCATGCTTGCTTGAATTGTGTGATGATTGCTTGACTTGTCCTACAATAGCTAAAATCTACCAAGAACTAAAATTGGGAAAAGGTTAAGTTTTTATTTGGTCAAGTAGTCTAATCACCCACCCTCTAGACATACTTTTGATCCTACACGCCCGCAGAGCCCGCTCCCGGTCGACGGGAGCCAGCTCGTCAAAGGCGGCGTCCAATGGCACGAATGGATTCCGGTGACGGAGCCCTGAAAGGATTCGCCCGGCAACGGCGATGGCAGCCCGCAACCCCTCCTTTTCCAGCTCAGCCCCCACCATCGCGCGGAGATGGCTCAGCTCCTCGGAGATATAGGTGAAGAAGGAGACCAGGTCAGGAAGCCGCAGCTCGTTGAAGTCGACCGGGTGGTCGAACGGGTTTAGCCCGACGGCCGGCATCGTCGCGCTGGCACGACGGTAGGCATCGCGTAGCCGCAACACATGCGTGGCAACTTGGTTCACCAAGTGGCTGAGGCGATCCTGGACCTCGCCACGATTGGCCCACTCGCGCTCCAGCCGACTCCCCTAACGGCCTATCGTATCTCCCGCTTTCTGCAGCAACGCCGCCGATGCCTCGAGCATCATTGTGGTGGACGCCTGCCGCTTTTGAAGCTTCGTGAACTCCCGCACATAATGGAGGAGCATGGCACTCCTCTCCTCCTTGAGCTCACGGAGCTCCACGTCCTTGGCCCTGAGCTCCGCATCCTTGGCATGGAGCTCCTGTGTCAGGTGCCTCACCTCAGACTCCGTGATCTGCTGCGCCGCCATGGCACCAGGTAGAAGCAATGGGGAGAGGAAGCAAAGCGGGCGAAACGGCGAAAGGCAATGCAATCTACGGGAAGGCGGAGGGAGCGGGGAATCTTTTGGTTTTCACCACGGTAAAACACCAGTCGACGACTTCTCACATCAGGGAGTAGTGGGTTTTTACAGGTGGAGTCATCATGACTAATTGCTGCCGCGCCTGCTCCCGTCAATCAAAAAATTAAAATCCTGCCGGCCTGCTCCCGTCAATCAAATAATTAAAAATCCTGCCGCACCCAAACACTAGAGCAACGCCGCGGTGGATATTTAAATTTACCTGCCGGCAAGTAGATAAAAAAAGGGGTGAAAAAACAAATGTAGCAGAGGCCTAGCTAATCGGTCGAACTAGCCCAACTAGCTAGCTAGCCACCATGCTTCACTGATGTACTCGGCTGGGAAGGTGGTCTTTCATGATTTGACGACTCATTTACTTGCTTCGGTGCTACGACCGAGGAGGACCCAGAAAACGCACGGTAAGGCATCCCATGTTAGGAAAAATATAAGCGTGCACCACCCGGGAGGACCCCGAAACCGCGCTGTAGGGTGTGCCACGTCTCGGCACGGAGGAAAAATGTGCGTGTAAAAATATACTATATCAGACGTAGTACCTATGGTTCGACCTCGGGACCCAGCCAGTCGGTCGAAAACACCCCACTAGCCACATAGCTTCATCATGCAAACGTGGCACAGAGGATAAATGTGGTTAGCTCTGTCTCGACCAGCCACAACGTCTCTTGTTCTAGGTGATTCTTCTATTTTCCAAGCTTTTTTTAGTTGTAATAACACCACGGCAAGCTAGCGCCGCTCTTCATGTGTGCCCGTGCAAAGGTTAGACGATGGAGCGAAGAGAGATTGAGATCGCAGACCTGGGACCCACCAGTAAGTGAGACAATGGTCATGCACGTGTTGACGAGGCACTCCCTCTACTCTACTCAACGCAAGTACTGTATAAAATCAAGTTATGGGACAAAGCCAACAACTGTTCGTTTTTTCAGGCTATCGACTTATGCTTTGTAGTCCAGGTTGCCAGTTCGAATCTCGTCTTTCAGATTTGTTAGTTTTAGGTCCAAATTTGATTAATGACAAGTGGGACCCCCGTGTGTTGTTCTGATATTTCAGTGTAGGATGGTTTTTTTGAACAAACACTTTGCGCGGTTAGACAAGTAACGGCAGGAGTTACACGTATTTTGCAAGTTTACGAACAAAAATGACAGCGGCATAGAATATCACATCCACCCCGCAGCTTAGATACTATGGTGTTACGAGTTTTTACACCGTTGGAAGTGAGATCCCACTACAAAAAAAAGACACATCTGTGACATTTTGGGCCGAACATTTTTTTTTCTGTCATACATATGACACTTCTATGATGATAATTGTGACAAAACCTGATATCATCATAGATGTGGTGGGCTCCTACTTCTATGACAAAAAATCATGACAGAAAATGGGCTTTTTGTCCTGGGCGGGCCGGAGACGCAGCTGCATGACATTCTTTGGGCCGTCCATGACGGAAAAAACCATGGTAGGAGCGAGGGGGAGGAAAATTTCGGGGAGTTCCCAGTTACGGTGGGAGGTCAGGGGCCGAGCGATGCGCGTTTCTCTCGTACACGTATGCGCGTGTGTGCGAGGCGTTGGCTCTAACTGAACCCGAGCGATTGCACTGTAGGCTATGCGTTACTGAACTCGAGCGATCGATCGATGGCTGCTAACTGAACCTGATCGAGCGATTCCTTTGCTACTGCTGCTAACTAAAGCCGATCGATTGGATGAATAGTGAGCGTTGCGGGGGGGGGGGGGGGGGGGGGGGGGGTTGGATGAACAGTGAGCGGTGGCGTTGCCTCTGGATGAACAGGACCCCGTGGTGTGGAGGGCTGGATGAACAATAGACGGTGGAGGGGTGCCAGTGGAGGGGTGGATGAACAGGACCCCGTGGTGTGGAGGGCTGGATGAACAGTAGACGGTGGAGGGGTGCCCGTGGAGGGGTGGTTGAACAGTAGCCGGTTGTCGGTGAAAACGACACCTATGGGATCACAAGAATCCCTACTATGGTTGGCGGGGCGCGGGGTTGAGAGAAGAGCGGATCAAATAGATAGCACACGGTTCGTTTATCCAGGTACGGGCCGCGAGGATGCGTAAAACCCTACTCCTGCTTTGGTGGATGTATATTTGTGTTCTTGAGCTAGCTATGGGGCGTGAGGAGCTCCAAAAAGCCGAATCCCTCTCCTGGTCGCCTCGGGCCTCCTTTTATAGGAAAAAAGGGGTTGCCACAGTGGCACACAGGAGGTGGAAAGGGTACAGTGATGCGAGGTTATCCTTCACATTACATGACAAGGTGCATTTAATGCGTCTGCTTAGGTGTCCTTGCTTTATCGGGGACGGGGGAGAAGTTTGTCCCGTCCGTCGCCGCTCCTCCTCGTGTCGACACGCGCCCTGGCCAGCGATGCCCGTGGTGCCATGTAGGCAGGCAGGCAGCTGAGGTGGCGCGGTGATGGGGCCTTCACGAAGATCTGCATGCCGCCACACAGGTGCTAGCCCAGTTGGTTGGGTCGGCAGCTATATGTGAACGGTGATGGGGACTTGGTTGGCGTCGGCTTGATGGTGGCCCTTGTAAGTGCATCTAGTGCCACCCCTAGTTGGTTTTGGAGTATTGACGACAAACCTAGTTGAGGGACTAATGTGTTTGTGAGAATTGCAGGAAAACACAGGAAGAAGTCCCTCATTGATTCGGTTTACTACCAGAGATGACCCCTAAAAATGAATGAAGACATTGAAGTCAAAGGTGGTATATGAAGATATTCACATTGAAGACTATGACAACAGAAGACACGTTATGAAGCCTATGGAACTCGAAGACTTAGATCTTTCGTAGTTCTTTTTATTTTTGTTGAGTCATAGGAACCACCGTACTGTTAAGTGGGGTCCAGGAGAACAAGTCAGAATGACTTAAGTGATGCCTAAATCAAAAACCTATGTCTTCGAGTGAAGACAATGAGAGCGAATCTTGTCCAGAGCCGGACAAGTCAGCTTTGCTTGTAGCCCAAGTAAAGTTGCCATGAGAGATCGAAATCTGACCGTTGAGACACGTGTCAGTTCCTTAGTGACCCAGGGTCATTTCGGACAAATCAGGTCGGGTTGCCAAGTGGCTATAAATAGCCCACCCCCACAACCATAAACGGTTGGCTGCTCAGATTTCAGTGCACGGCTTTTGTCGTTTGAGAGCAACCCACCTCGAAGCCTTTGAGAGAAAATTCCTAGTGAGGAGAAAAGCCCTAACCACCCAGAGCCAGAGTAAATTGGGCATCACTTAAGTCTTCTTGTCTGTGTGATCTGAAGACTTATTACACTTGAGGACTGTGAGTCCTCCAGACGGTTAGGCGTCGCGTTCAGAGCATCCAAGAGACATTGTGGATTGCAAGTGAACGAAGTCTGTGAAGGTTTGGGAGTCTACCTTGAAGACTTACCAGAGTGATTGGGCGAGGACTAAGTGACCTTAGCTCAAGGAGATTACGGTGAGGACTTGGTGTCCTGAACTGTGTGTTCAGGACTGGGTGTCTGGGACTATGTGTCCTAAGGTTTAAATACCTAGCCGCTCCAACCAGACGTACAGTTGTCACAGCAACTGGAACTCGTCCAACATATCATTGTCTTCAACGAGTCACTGGTTTCATCTTCACTTCCTTCTCTTGCTGTTACTCATTGTGAAGTCATTGCGTGATTGCTTTATCATTTGTCTTCACAACGTGAATGCATGATCTGTTTGGCTTCATAACTTCTTCCTACTTGATCCTTATTACACTGAAGTTGTTTGTCACTGTGCTTTCACTCTATTGAATACATGACCATGGCTGGCCTAGTGTAATCTAACTTCCGCTGCATAGTAATAGGCATAATCTTCACTGTTTGTCTTCATAACTCCCAAGTTTTGAAGACTTTCATAAAAATCGCCTATTCACCCCCCTCTAGTCGATATAACGCACTTTCAATTGGTATCAGAGCAATGTGCTCCCTTGTTCTGTGTGATTCGGTTTAACCACCTGGAGTTTTAGCTATGTCGACTGCAGGGATAATCAAAGTCTCCGCTGCATGCCCCGTCTTCGATGGAACTGAATATCCCTACTGGAAGAATAAGATGCGCATGCATCTTGAAGCCATTGACATCGACCTATGGTATGTCGTCGAGAACGGCGTTCCCAAGGCTGGAGAAGGTGTCACTGCTGCTGATGTCAAGAAATTCGTTCAACTGGACTCTACTGCCAAGAACATCATCTGTGGTCATCTGACCAAAGGACAGTATGGCCATGTGAGTGCCTTGAAGACATCCAAACTGGTCTGGGACTGGCTCTCCAAGGTCAATGAAGGCATCTCAACCTAGAGAGATCAACGAATCAGTGTCCTTCGCAATCTCTTCAACCGCTTCAAGCGAAATGACAATGAGAATGTCCAGCACACATTTGATAGACTCACTGACATCACAAATGAGCTTCAAGCCCTCGGTGCCACTGAAATCACCAAACACGAAATCGTCAAAACGCTGCTGAGATCACTTGATAGTTCGTTTGACATCCTGGCCTTGATGATTCAAGAACGTCCTGATTTCAAGACACTCGATCCATCTGACATACTTGAGAGGCTCAACACACACGAGTTTCAGCTTTCTGAGAAAAGAGATATCTACGGTCCAAACTATGGGCAAACTCGCGCCTTGAAGGCAAAAGCTGTCTCCTCATCTGAAGAAGAATCTAACTGTAGTTCTGATGATCCTGAAGACATTGGAAGAGAACTTGCAATGCTAGTGAAGAAGTTCCAAAAATTCACCAAGAAGAAAGGCTTCAGAAAATCTTCACGATCAAGCTCAAGGAATGATGAAGCTTCTGCTCATGACTACAAGAAGAAAACATGTCACAAGTGCAAGAAAACTGGACACTTCATCTCTGAGTGTCCACAGTGGGACAATGAGAACAGAAGGAAGAAGAAGAGCAAGGAATATGATTCTGACGACAAGAAGAAGAAGAAATACTCAAAGTCTTCTTCCAAGTCTTCATCAAAGTCTTCATCACACAAGAAGAGCTCATCTGGCAAGGCACGTGCGTTTGTTGGAAAGGAGATGGATTAAGAGGAGGAGTCCGCATCTGAGGAGGCAAAGGTGGAGTCTGAGGAGGAGTCTGATTCTGGCATTGCGAGTCTGGCTACAGCATACATCGCCAAGTCCATCTTCAACACTGAAGACAATGACTGCATCACCGACACCAACGCAAATGACAAGAACGACTCCACTCCTACCTACTGCTTCATGGCACGCGGTGCCAAGGTAAACACACGCACTACTCGCTATGAAACATCTAGTGACGATGACTCTGAATGTGATTCAAAACCTAGCTACAAAACACTTGCTAAAATTGCAACTAAACAACAGAAAGCTATGGAACATATTCAAAAACTGTTAGACAGATGATCTGTTGGGTGCTGAAATGACTCGATCTGAATCCTTAATTGAAGACATAAAAAACCTTCACGTTAAGTATCAGGAACTTGAAGATCGTCATGATACTCTCTCAACAACTCATGAAAAGCTTTCCTATGATTATCTTCAAAGGAAGCAAGAACTTGAGAAATTGAGGGTGGCTCATGAAGATCTTCAAAAGGAAAACGAGTCACTTCGCTCCGAACAGATCAGTCCCGCTCAGGAAGGTTTTGAACTACCATGGCTTAAATGCATTGAGCGTGATAATGCTAATTCTGTGGCTGAATGTTCCACTTCTACTGCTGTTGCAATATCTTCAACTGTTGACGTGGTAACTAACCCCTCTGCTGAGGATACCACTGCTATTGCTGATGAGAATGCTATGTTGAAGACATTGCTTGAAACAGGGATGTACAAAAGTCTTAAAGGACATCAGACACTATGTGATGTCCTCAAGAAGCAGATCCTGAATCGAAACCCTAGGAAAGAGGGTGTTGGATTTGTGAGGAAAATCAATACAGATGGCTCTTACTGGAAACCTGAGCAGTACCCCAAAACCACATGGGTTGCTGCAAAGGAACTTTCAGCAGATCCATCCAACTTATCTGGCTTCACTTGTGCTAACCCCATTATCATTGATGAATCCTTTGATGCAAACTATAAACTGTTTAAGAATCAGAATGGTGAAGTGTTTGCCAGGTACATTGGTACTAACTGCAGGAATGGACCACCTATGAAGAAGATCTGGGTTTCCAAAAAGTGTCTGGAAAATCTTCCTGTGAATGTCTTCATGACACCTCACTTGAAGAAGACAAATCTCAGACCAAAGGCTTCATACGGTCCAATGGCTTCATACAAACAGAGGACTCACCTGAGTCACACTAACACAAATGTTTTGCAGGGAAACCATACTCAGGCACATGAGTATGAGAGCGGTTCATCGAACCGTGTTCATGTGACCAAACATTATTCTGCTTATTCCTATGAGTATTATTGTCCACCTGCTAGACTGTTTGCTAAGGCTTCAAAGCCAAAATTCTCAGATGCTGCACTTAGACTTATTGCTTCTAAGCCACCCTTGAAGATGTGGGTGGTTAAGAAAGCTTAACTCTCTTTTGCAGGGAAAGGTCTCCAGCAGAAAAACAAAATCTTCTGATGCTATTGCTGGGGACCTTAAAGATCTTGTAGGACGCAAGATAAAATGCCCGAATGGGATCAATATGTACTTCGTTCCTGAATCGCATGCTACTCTCCCTATTAGTCCTAATCTGGATTTAAGTTTTCATAACCCACTGGCTCGTCAAATGTTTATGCTTCACAATTCTCTTCGTGAAGCCTATCCCCCTAACTGTACTGTAGGGTACGACACCAGCGACTTCAAAATCTTCAGAATGGATTATTGACAGTGGGTGTACAAATCACATGACTGGCAGAAGAAGCCTTCTTATGGACTCAACATTACAACCATCCGAAAAGAGCCACAACACATTTGCTGACACTGGTAAAAGTAAGGTATTGGGTCTAGGTAGAGTTGCAATCTCAAAGGATCAACACATGGATAAAGTCATGCTTGTTGAATCCCTTGGCTTCAACTTAATGTCTGTCTCAATGCTTTGCGATCTGAATATGATTGTAATGTTTGGAAAATATTGCTGCCTGGTGCTAATGGAATCTGACAAATCTCTAGTGTTTGAAGGGTATCGGAAAGGTGATTTGTATGTGGTAGATTTCTCAGCAGGACCACAACTTGCGGTATGCCTTCTTGCAAAAGCTTCAGAATGCTGGCTTTGGCATCGGAGGCTTGGGCATGCTGGCATGAGGAACCTCCACACCCTTGCGAAGAAGAAGCATGTCATAGGCATCGAGGGCGTCAAGTTCAAGAAAGATCATTTATGTGCTGCCTGTGAAGCAGGGAAGATGACAAGGGCAAAACATCCTTCGAAGACAATCATGACTACTACACAACCCTTCGAACTACTCCACATGGATCTTTTCGGTCCCACTCACTACTCAACTTTTACTACTACTGCTTGCCTCTATGGCTTCGTCATTGTTGATGATTACTCTAGATATACTTGGGTACACATAATCCTTTACAAGACTGAAGTGCAGGATGTCTTCAGACGCTTCGCCAATCGAGCTATGAACAATTTTGGCGCCAAGATAAAACACATTAGAAGTGACAATGGCACTGAATTCAAGAAAACTGGCCTTGATGCATATCTTGATACCTTGGGCATCACACATGAATTCTCAGCTCCGTACACGCCACAGCAGAATGGCGTCGTCGAACGCAAGAACAGAACACTCATTGAAATGGCCAGAACAATGCTAGATGAATACAAGACTCCAAGAAAATTCTGGACTGAAGCCATTGATACTGCATGCCATACAATCAATCGTGTTTATCTTCACAAGCTTCTGAACAAGACATCTTATGAACTCCTAACTGGCAAGAAGCCAAATGTTAGTTACTTCAGAGTATTTGGCGCAAAGTGCTGGATCAAGGACCCACATCACACCTCAAAGTTTGCACCAAAAGCACATGAGGGCTTTATGCTTGGATATGGAAAGGATTCACACTCCTACAGAGTCTTCAATCTCTTCCATTACAAAGTGGTCGAAACAGTGGATGTGCGGTTTGATGAAACAAATGGTTCACAAAGAGAGCAACTGCCAAATGTGCTAGATGAAGTCCCAGCTAGTGAATCAATCAAGCTTATGGGAACTGGAGAGATTATACCTTCTGAAGCTCATCCTGAAGAAGAACTCATCATCTCAGCACCTGATCAACATGAATACAATGCTCAGCATGAAGACATTCCTCCAAACAACAACGCAGATCAGCAAGAGCAAAGTCTTTGCCCTATACATCCTCGTGTTGCAAATGAAGTGCAGATTGACAGAATACTTGACAGCATCAATGCACCTGGTCCACTCACTCGTTCAAGGGCAACTCAGCTAGCAAACTTCTGTGGGCATTTCGCATTCGTCTCAATATCAGAACCCAAGAAAGTTGAAGAAGCCTTCATGGAACCTGAATGGATTCAAGCTATGCAAGAAGAGCTTCAACAGTTTGAGCTGAATAATGTATGGGAACTGGTTAAGCGTCCTGATCCACGGAAGCACAACATAATAGGCACCAAATGGATATACCGCAACAAGCAAGATGAGCATGGTCAAGTTGTCAGAAACAAAGCTCGTCTCGTTGCTCAAGGATATACTCTAGTAGAGGGCATTGACTTCGATGAAACTTTTGCTCCTGTGGCTAGGCTTGAAGCCATACGCATACTGCTGGCCTATGCAAATCATCATAACATACTTCTATATCAAATGGATGTGAAAAGTGCCTTTCTCAATGGCAAGATTGAAGAAGAAGTGTATGTTGCACAAACACCTGGTTTTGAAAATCCAAAACATCCTGATATGGTATACAAGCTCAACAAGGCACTGTATGGCCTCAAACAAGCCCCTAGGGCCTGGTATGATACACTCAAGTACTTTCTGAAGAGCAAAGGCTTCATACCTGGTTCCCTGGATCCCACTCTTTTCACGAAGACATACGATGGTGAACTGTTTGTGTGCCAAATATATGTGGATGACATTATCTTCGGCTGCACCAATCGGAAGTACAGTGAAGAGTTTGGATATATGATGCAAGAGCAATATCAGATGTCCATGATGGGGGAGCTGAAGTTCTTTCTTGGTCTTCAAATCCGACAACAGCACAATGGCATCTTCATATCTCAAGAGAAGTATCTCAAAGATTGCCTGAAGAAGTTCGGTATGCAAGACTGCAAAGGCTTCACAACACCAATGCCAGCCAAACATCATCTAGGTCCTGACGACAATGGTAAAGAGTTCGATCAAAAGGTATACCGCTCCATGATTGGGTCTTTGCTTTATTTATGTGCATCTAGGCCAGATATCATGCTTAGTGTTTGCATGTGTGCTCAATTTCAAGTGGCACCAAAGGAGTCGCATCACTTAGCTGTGAAGCGAATTCTTCGATATTTGGCTCACACCCCAACTCTAGGATTATGGTATCCAAAGGGCTCAGAGTTTGATTTGGTTGGATTTTCGGATGCTGATTATGCTGGTGACAAAGTTGATTGCAAGTCTACATCTGGCACATGTCACTTTCTGGGATGATCACTTGTATGTTGGTCTTCAAAGAAGCAGAACTGTGTATCTCTCTCCACTGCTGAATCTGAATACATTGCTGCTGGATTTTGCTGCGCTCAGCTTCTGTGGATGAAGCAAACACTCAAGGATTATGGCATTCATCTGAAGCAAGTGCCACTTTACTGCGACAATGAAAGCACCATCAAGATTGCCAACAACCCAGTTCAGCACTCGAAGACAAAGCACATTGAAATTCGCCATCACTTTCTCAGAGATCATGTTGTGAAGGAAGACATTGATATCATACACGTCAACACTGAAGAGCAATTGGTAGATATCTTCACCAAGCCCTTGGATGAGAAGAGGTTCTGCAAGTTACGGTGTGAGCTAAATATCTTGGAATCCTCAAATGTCCTGTGATCAGGCACACATCCTAACACTTATGCATATTGATGACTTAGATGTGCAACGCACAAAGTAAAGTATTTCTTCAATCAATGAAGATATACATTCTAAGTGTGAATACATTAATGTGGAATTTGACTTCGGAGCGCCACAATAATTGTGCACCGTGTCTGGGTCTAATACTTCCTATACGGTGGGTAACGCCACCACCAAACGTTCCATTTTGAAGTGTTTAACTCATGGCGTTACCTTGCAATATCTTCACATTGGTTTGGCTTCAAACTTAACATGTCTTCATGATTATCTTCACTACGATGATTATATATATATATATATATATATGCTCTCAGTGTTCTGTCCTCTACAGCATTCACTTATAGCTATGTCTTCTTGGTTGAATCTTTTGAACTAAGTGAATGTGATCGGACCCTAACCTCTCTATGCTTTCTATCTCAAACTCTATCTCTCCAAGTCATATGCATTCTGTTGAAACTGTCGAATGTCTTCACTGTGTCCTTGTCAGCTGAAGACATAGAGACAACCATAAAAGTCCGTTTTTAATGCTCATTCCTCCACATAAGATCCGGAGAAGCAGGAACGACCGCCCGACAATTTAGGTGTGCGTGGGACGTGCAACAAACCCCAAACTTCCGCTAACTGGCCACGCGTGCCTCAAATGCGAACCGCCAGGGGCACCTGCGTAATAGCACAGTGCCGCCTCTAAGTCTATAAATTCACACTTACCGTAGTCATTATCTCCTTCTTCCATCCTCGCACGAACCCTAGCACCACTGCTAGCACTCGACGACGCCGGAGACAAAGCGCTTCGCTGCCGCAACCTCTCCAACGCCGTCCTCACGCCGACCGCGGACATCGTCCTTTCCGTCGTCGCCGTAGGTGTTTTCCGTCGCCAAGTTAGGGCACGGAGGACTGAACTGCTCGGCATCAACTTCCTTCCGTCTAGCAGTTCCAGTGTGGTAAATAAAACTTCTTTTTACAGCCTCTTTTGATCTCTTGGTTCTGTCACTTTCAACCATAAGAAGTTTCTCTTCACACCAGTTAGATCTCTGGCTGCATCTCATAACATGCCTAGTATATTCACTTGTGCTTCATAAAGTAGTTAGATTCCTCACTTGTACTGATCTATGGGTTCGTACAAATCTGGAACCAACTTCTTATCTATAAGTGAATGTCTTAGCACAATGAGGGCAATGTCTTCTAAACTGATTAATCTTCAAAACCTTCTGAGAATGCATATGACCTCTTCCCCTTCCCTCGCACCTTAATGCTGTCATAGGTACATGTCCGTGGGAGAATCCTTCGGTTCTCATAGTCTGCATTCATTTGCAGAATTCCTACAGCATCACATAAACTCTCCTGAAGCCAGTTCCTGTTTGTCCAGAAAAAGAAAGCCTTTGAAGCCTTTGAAAGTTTTGAAGCCTTTCAAGTTAAAGTTTATGGCTTCAGTTGCAGCAAGAAAGGGGGGCAGACAGAGACGTGAGGGAACTTCCAAGGATCTACCTGAAGACTTGGCAGAAATGTACAAAACAGATCCAGAAGAGAGCTATGGGCAGCGCAAAACCCGAATCCAATGGATTCGACGCTATTGGGCAGAATAGTGGTTCAAATACCGCTTCGTCACCCAGGAGTATGCTGAAAATAATGCAATCAAGAGTCCATG
Source organism: Triticum urartu (assembly GCF_003073215.2). Classification (NCBI taxonomy): domain Eukaryota; kingdom Viridiplantae; phylum Streptophyta; class Magnoliopsida; order Poales; family Poaceae; genus Triticum; species Triticum urartu. Next base: position 380,089,294 of record NC_053028.1, read on the forward strand.
GGGGGATATCTTATACAAGAACCTTGTACCCAAAACCAGAAATGAAGCCATTGCTCAAGGCTTCTACCCATGCATGGTCCGAGGACCACAGCCCGATGATGCACATCCGTCGTCACTTCTTTGGTGTCGTGACGACAATCTCTTCAAACGCAACTTTCAGTTTGCTCAACAGTCTGCGAAGCTAAACAAGAAGAAATTTGGGCTTGACTTCAATCCTGGTCCCTCCTCACCAAGGGCAGATGGCACACGCGACGCGGAACCCAATATCATCGGTCCGTTTGCCAATCTTGAGGGCCTGATCACCCACATCTTAGTCCAAGGGACTGCTGTGAATGACCCTCCAGCTGATTCTGAGTCTGATGAAGCTCCTGCTGTGCCGAAGCCAAAGCAGACAAAGAAACCAAAAGCTTCGAAGCCGGCCCCTGCCTCAAAAATCTCAAGGGCGAAGCCATTGAAAACTGCACCTCCTGAAGTCAGTGTGCAGTCTGAAGATGTATCCCGCATCTCCAAGCCCCTGAAGGATAAGGAGCCCCAGCAACACACAGGCAAAGAGCTCACTGCTGCTGCCATTCTGCGCAGTGAAGCCATTGATCTATCAAGCGATGAAGATCTGGGCGATGACGCACTAGAACAGCTCATCAAAAGCAAGGAGGAAGCGGAAATCTTCAACAATCAGCCTCTCTTTGATGTCGCCATCATCCACAGCTTCATCGATGAATGGTTTGACACACCAGATATAAGCTTCAATGATCTGCAGCTGCCTATTGGACTCAGCGTCGCCTTCCAAGGCGCAATTGCTTCAGAACTGGCCATTGCTCAGCGCATTGTTGAGCTGAAGCAGAAAATTGATCACGAAAAAGCTCAGTTCAAGAAGCACATGGCCAGTCTCAGCATGCAGGAAGTGAGAAGCTTCAAAATCATGCTGCATGATCTCAAAGAAAACTTTCTGAAGAAGCGTGCTGAAGCTCAAGGCTCGCGTGAAAGGATGAAGTCATTGGCTGACAAATGTGTTCAAGCCTACAACGAGGCTGAAAAGCGCAAGGCACTTGGGCGTCCAGGCATCGACCCCAAGATGGCCGCAAAGAAGAAGAAGCAGCCTGCTGTGAGTGAACCAGAGGCATCAAGACAAGCAGCCACTTCCATTGTCTTCCCAACCGCCACGACTGGCTCGAAGCCAAAGAGCCGGTCAACAGCTTCAGAGCTAAAGAAGACAAGAGCTGCAGAAGCTGAAGCCAGAAAAAGGAAGAGCTCTGAAGCCTCTCCTTCTGCCCCCAGTAAAAAGAAGCGCAAGACTAAGAAAACTAGGGCTTCTCCCACAGAGCCCTTGATGGTTGAACCCCTTTTTGTCATTCACCCCAATGCAGAAAGAAGACTAACAGTTCATGAGCCTGCTACCACAGAGGCACCTGACGCTGAAGATATTCCAGCAGCCGACCCACTAGCTGCTGAAGACATTGGTCATCAGGACAATGTGCAAGGTGATGCAGCCCTTCCTCAGCTTGAAACAAGTGAACCCATCAGCATTGGTCGTCCTCTGAAGCCAATGGCACAAGATGAGTCATGGGCGGACCGCCCTCAGGAGGAAGAAGACATTCAGGCCCAGCCCACTCCGACACCACAAGCGTCGTCTGCGTTCCGTAGGCTTCGCAAAGGACCACGGCCTCAAGTCCAGTCTGCAGAAATTCCGGCTGCATCAGCCGAAGATAATGAAGAAGCACCTCCAGAACTCACTCCCTCGCTCCATCAAGATGCAGTTCCCCAAGAGACCGTGCCTGAAGATGTCCCTCAAACTACTAACACTGAAGCCAATGTGGAGCCCGCTCCACCAAATGCTTCAGCGGACAGCGAAGCCACTGAGCCAGACACTTCAGTTCCTGAGTCTGCTGCAGGTCCACAATTTGACTATCACATAGAGCACAGGCCTCATGTCCAGAAGCCAGTCCCAAGGCTTCCAAGGTTCCCAGGTCCTGCATCAGCACCTGGCTCCTTTGATGTAAACAGCTTCAAGGCAGACAACACTTTTTCGATAGCTCCAAGAACCCCTATTCAAGGGAAAGGATTGTATCAGACAGGTTCTGGAGCTATTCACAGCGCAGCTATTATTCTTGCATCTTATACAACCAAGGTCGCATCTTCCCTCACAAGCGCCTTGAGGTTGATGCTATTGCTGGTCTGCCATGTCTTGAGGAAGCTTTGGACTACTTCAGGCAAGTGGGTCTGCTGCCGTTCGTGACTGATGAAGAGCACTGGAACGAAGAGCTTCTGCTTCAGTTTTATGCCACTCTCCACATCAAAGGCTACAGCAGAGATCCTAAGACTTGGATCCTGGAGTGGATGACCAGAAATGTCCATCATGAAGCCAATGCATTCAATATCATTGAGCTCACTGGCCTGCCCACTCCAGGCGAATTCTTCGAGGAAGGGTGTCAACTTCATTCTGAAGCTATTGAGAGCATATTTCAGAGACCTGAACCAAATATGAGTCAGATGCTCTCAATGATGAAGCCATTGCCTCAAGATGCACCCTATCCAACTGAGTTCTTCGTTGAAGACCTAGAGTACCTGCCCAGGACCATATATCATATTATCCGGCGGACTCTCTGGCCCATTAAGGGACTCTCTGGCTCGGACTTATTTGGTCTAAAAATCTATGCCCCTTGGGTGATGAGGCTGATCAAACTGCACTCTACAAATTCGTATCAGCCCTCAGCCCGAAACCATCGCATCTTCCTGCCAGATGTGGATATCTCTGCTGAAGCAATATACCCTGAGCCTGCCAAGCAACCAATAAGTCTTCAGAATGCCGAACACCAGAGCTTCACGCAGAATGTTGAAGGTGTTGAAGCCATGTCCAGGGTCTATCCTATGGCTGGCACTACACGTGCACCAGCATCAACTGAAGCCACAGATAGCACAAACGCTCCATGACCCAAGAAGCGTGCTCGTGTCCTCACTGACCGAGAGCTTCTTGTGGCCCTTCACCAAAAGCAAGATAGGCATCACGACTGGCTGAAACGTCAGATGAAGAGCCTCTTGGTGGATGTCAATCGTCTTCGAAACCTGGCCACCAAGAATGCCTTCGTTACGCATGAGACATGCCGTCGTACGTGGAAAGGGCTCTCAATGATCTGCACTGAAGCTGAACTTGAAGAGGATGGCTTCACAGAGCGCTTCAAATTTGACACACCACCTCCTAGGAGGGCTGTGATGCGCAACACACCGTCACTTGAAGACTCTGAGTATTCCTCATCTGCTGCCACCGTCACTGCGAGGATCATTGATGAAGATGATGATGCTACTTCACCTCCACCCGCTTCAGCACCTCAAAGCTCAGCACCGCCAAACAACTCCACCGACCCTGCTGCGCCTGGGAACGCGTAGAAAACTCTATGTCTTCAAACCTTTTTGGTCATTCCTGACAAAAGGGGGAGAAGCATATGATGTTTAAAGTCTTCAAGCGGGTCAATATGGGCGGGTGCCTTGTTTTGTTATACTTGCTTCGTGTTTGCAACTCTTGTTTTGTTTCATTTGGTTCTTTTGAGTTGTAAACACTAAAACTCGATGGTCGTCTGCTACTTGTTTTACCACTCCTTTTGCAAAGATAAATTCCGCACTCATCTCATTCTGCAGACATCCATTTTCATTATGCATGTTATTATCTTCATATACTTTCACATGCATAGTAGATTGTCATCATAAGCTGAAGCTGATCTCCACAAGTACAACCTGCCATGTGCATTTGCATTCCAAAAGCAAATTAACTTATATGCACATCTTCAGGGGGAGCACTTGCAACTTATGATGACAATTCCTTTACAGACTTCACACTTTATATTCCCCGTTGAAAACTTCAACTAGTTTGTCATCAATCACCAAAAAGGGGGGATTGTAAGTGCATCTAGTGCCACCCCTAGTTGGTTTTGGAGTATTGACGACAAACCTAGTTGAGGGACTAATGTGTTTGTGAGAATTGCAGGAAAACACAGGAAGAAGTCCCTCATTGATTCGGTTTACTACCAGAGATGACCCCTAAAAATGAATGAAGACATTGAAGTCAAAGGTGGTATATGAAGATATTCACATTGAAGACTATGACAACAGAAGACACGTTATGAAGCCTATGGAACTCGAAGACTTAGATCTTTCGTAGTTCTTTTTATTTTTGTTGAGTCATAGGAACCACCGTACTGTTAAGTGGGGTCCAGGAGAACAAGTCAGAATGACTGAAGTGGATGCCTAAATCAAAAACCTATGTCTTCGAGTGAAGACAATGAGAGCGAATCTTGTCCAGAGCCGGACAAGTCAGCTTTGCTTGTAGCCCAAGTAAAGTTGCCATGAGAGTTTCGAAATCTGCCCGTTGAGACACGTGTCAGTTCTTAGTGACCCAGGGTCATTCGGACAAATCAGGTCGGGTTGCCAGTGGCTATAAATAGAGCCCACCCCCACAACCATAAACGGTTGGCTGCTCAGATTTCAGTGCACGGCTTTTGTCGTTTGAGAGCAACCCACCTCGAAGCCTTTGAGAGAAAATTCCTAGTGAGGAGAAAAGCCCTAACCACCCAGAGCCAGAGTAAATTGGGCATCACTTAAGTCTTCTTGTCTGTGTGATCTGAAGACTTATTACACTTGAGGACTGTGAGTCCTCCAGACGGTTAGGCGTCGCGTTCAGAGCATCCAAGAGACATTGTGGATTGCAAGTGAACGAAGTCTGTGAAGGTTTGGGAGTCTACCTTGAAGACTTACCAGAGTGATTGGGCGAGGACTAAGTGACCTTAGCTCAAGGAGATTACGGTGAGGACTTGGTGTCCTGAACTGTGTGTTCAGGACTGGGTGTCCGGGACTGTGTGTCCTAAGGTTTAAATACCTAGCCGCTCCAACCAGACGTACAGTTGTCACAGCAACTGGAACTCATCCAACATATCATCGTCTTCAACGAGTCACTGGTTTCATCTTCACTTCCTTCTCTTGCTGTTACTCATTGTGAAGTCATTGCGTGATTGCTTTATCATTTGTCTTCACAACGTGAATGCATGATCTGTTATGCTTCATAACTTCTTCCTACTTGATCCTTATTACACTGAAGCTGTTTGTCACTGTGCTTTCACTCTATTGAATACATGACCATGGCTGGCCTAGTGTAATCTAACTTCTGCTGCATAGTAATAGGCATAATCTTCACTGTTTGTCTTCATAACTCCCAAGTTTTGAAGACTTTCATAAAAATCGCCTATTCACCCCCCTCTAGTCGATATAACGCACTTTCAGCCCTGTAGATGTCCTCGGCAAGGGCCTTGCCGGGGCCCTGGCAAGGGTCTTGTCGCGGTGCCTGCTGTCGTCCCCGGCAAGGCGCTTTCCGGGGGTCTCATGATTTTCCTTGGCTGGGACCCCGCCAAGGATCGTTGTCTTCCAGTGCACATCTGATCTTGAATGTCTCTTCACAAAGATCTTTATGCCACCACGGAGGTGTCTCCCGAATCCTCGTCCCATGGTGGGGGCAGTGGACTCAAGGGTGACCTGCTTCGTAGGCGTGGGGCGAGTTGCCGCGGCAAGAGCCTTGCCGGGGCTGCTAAGGCCGACCCCGGCAAGGATCTTACCGGGGGAGCCCGCTTCGTCCCTTTCCTCTCTGTGGTTTTGCTTTAGTTACCTTGGGCTTTGGTCTTACCCTGGCTCACCTCCCTTGCCCTGCTCGGTGTGGTTGCGGGCGCGGCTCTGACTGCCCGTGCACAGTTATAGGGGTACAAAGAGTGTACCCCTCTTTTTGTACACCGACAGGAGCCCCCGGGTCTGGGCCACACATAAGCGCGCCCGGGTCTGGGCGACACATAAGCGCAACGCGTTGTTGGGCTAGGCCCAGAACGGTGCGTGGACAAGCGGGGCGACTTTTACTGTGGTAAGATTTTTTGTGCCGCGCCTCCTGAGACCCGCGCGCGTGGCGCGTCGCGAAGGGGTGTGCGTGATGTGGGCGTCATGCGTGGGGCGGTTCCCGCAGGCATGCGTCACATCATAGTAAAGAGGCGGCTTCGCGCCTTCCCCGTAAAAGGAGGGAGGTGTGGAGGCACGACTCATTTACTAAAATGGGGCCGAGGCGCGGTCTTCAAGGCGTCCACTCCCCATGATCACGGGGTGGGGAGAGGTCGCCTCACTTGTCACCTCAGTTCTGCGCATTGGCCACGTGTCTCCCATGCGCTTGGGGTGGCAAATGGTGGAGGCGGGGAACCGGGCCGTCGCTGGTTGGGGCAGCGGGTCGGTCCTGGTTTCCTGCGCCTCCCGTGTGTTGATTGGCCGAGCGGGGCGGCTGAGCCCCAACCCCGTCCCCATATAAAGAGCGGGGAGGGAGGACGGCACCCTGCATTCTTCCATCTTCCTCCTTCTTCTGCTTCCGCTTCTTACTTCCTCTTGTAATGGAGAAAGGGAACCCCGGTCCTTCGACAGTGGCGGCAAGGGTTGCTGCTCGACAACACGTCCCTCCTCCTCCCGCACCCGTGGTGGTAGAGCTAGCCGCGAGGGGAAGGGGGAGAGGGCGAGGTCGGGGCAGAGGCCGCAGTGCTCAGGGAAGGGGAGGACGGGGCGGCACGCCGGCCTCGCCCCCGCCAGCGGCTCCCCCTCTGATGGAGGGCCACATTGGGGACAACCCCTGCGAATTCTTCATCAGGCTGCGCCGGCCGCCGCACCGTCGCCTTCGTCTCCCGACTCCATTTGCGTGGTAGATGGAGCTGGATCCGCCGCAGTCATTGCGGTTGCACATGAGGGGCTGCGGGATCAGTGGTACGCGGGTCCGCGTCAACTTCCCTGCTCCTCATGTGATGTATCTCCGTCGAGGATGGAAAACGTTCGCTCGCATCCATAGCCTGACGGATGGGCTCACTCTCCACTTTAAGCTGATGGAGGGTGGCCTTCTCTCCGTCAAGGTCTTCGGGCACTTCGGGACTCGCGCAAGGTGTTGCGTGGAGAGTTCTTCTGATGATGAAGATTCCTCCTCGAGCGAGAGTGACGAGGAGGACAGTGACAGCGACGACGAGGGTGGTAGGCGGCGGGATGACGGGTCCGACTAGGTGTCGGGCGCCGCTCTGGGTGGCACCGGCGACTCCATCATCCGTGTTGCCGTCCCCTCAAACTCCTCGGGGCCGTCTCCTCGGCGGCTGGCGTTGGGAGGTTGCGGAAGAGGAAGAGGGCGGGCGGCAAGGCCCTCAAGTCGGAGTACGTAGGCGCCGGCGTCTTCGACGCGTGCTGACGTCCTGCCGCCTCGTCTTCGAGCTCTGCCTCTGGCGTCGCCACGCCATCCAGCCTTTGGACGGCCACCAAGATGTCCTCTTGGTGTCTTCTGCCGCTCGTAGTTCGCCTAGGCGCCCCTTTTGCCCTTTTCGCCTCCTTGACCTACCTCCTGAGGAGAGGGACAAGAAAGGGATTACGGGCATCTTATCTCTTTTTAGCTTGTAAGCCTTCGGGCCTTTGTTGAATTTAAAACTTGTAATCCCATGTTTTTCATTCCCTACTGACTGTACCTGAGTGGGATGTTTTTTTAATGAAAAAGGGATGTTTGCCGGGTCATTTGTTTGTGGGTGAAACCCACAACAAGAATAAATACTTGATATCTCTAAGATAAACATTTTCTCGCCCGGCAACAGGCCTTGCCATTCCCCCACTTTGCTCGACCTTTCTCACACTTTTGGCGGAGGCAGGGACGAGGTGGGTTTAGGCTCCTTGTTCCGTCCTTTTGCTGCCGCGACTACGACCAAACTCGATCCCAGGAACGAGCCCTAGGGCCTAGAGTTAGGGGAGCACGGTAGCCTAAGGATAGAACGAGGTTTCACATACCTCAGTCCATAACGGAATGCATGATAAGGGATGAAAAATTTATCTGAATCCGCAGCCCCCGGCGATCTTGGTTTGCTGTGGGTGAATCTTTGCTCTTGCAGCCCCTGGCAATACTCGCTTGCCGGGGTCTAGATGCTAGGTTTCCCCTTTTTCTTTCCAAGTTACTCGGCAATGATATCTGTGTGTCCTGCGAACCAAAGAAGACAAAAGAAGGACAAAGAGACGCACACTCGACCTCTAAGCTAGGGGTTAGTCGCCGCTAAGCACTATCAACCCTAACCAAGGACGAGACTCGACCTGACATGCATGCTATAACTTAGGGCACCGGCGCTTCATTTATTTATGCTCAGGGTCTGCGCCTGGCTTTGTACAAAGGGTTACATGCCTTGTTGGCAAGGCTTGTACAAAAGGTAGCTTGCCGGGGGGCCCGACAAGCCGTGCCTCATGGGTAAAACTTGCGAAGATGCTCAATGTTCCAGGAATTGCTCACTAGAACGGCATCTTCGGTCTCCAGGCGGACTGCGCCAGGCCTGGTGACTTGTATTACTCGATCAGCGTCAACTTGTTGGTATTCTTGGCCAATTGAATGCGCCGAAGAACAAGGTTGCCTTCCTCAAAGCTTCAAGCATGAACCTTGCGGCTATGGTAGTGGCGCAACGCTTGCTGGTAGCGTGCTGCTCTCACAGCCACCCGAAGATGATCTTCCTCAAGGAGTGTTGCGTCATCTTGTCGCAGTCTCTCTTGCTCAAGCTCATCATAAGCGAGCACTCGAGGTGACCGTATATGAGTTCAATGGGGAGAACTGCTTCTATCCTGTATACCAGGGCAAAGGGTGTCTGGCCGATGGCTCGATTTGGTGTCGTTCTGATTGACCAAAGAACCGTCGGCAACTCGTCAGTCCAGTGCCTTCCACTCTTGTGTAGCCTGTCAAAGGTCTTCGTCCTCAGGCCTCGCAGCACTTCAGCATTTGCCCTCTCAGCTTGTCCATTGCTTCGTGGGTGAGCAACGGAAGCGAAATAGACTTTGCTGCCGAGGTCTTGGGTATATTGCATGAAGGTGCGGCTTGTGAACTGCGTGCCGTTGTCGGTGATGATCCTGTTGGCTACACCAAAACGGCAGACTATTCCCTTGAAGAACTTGACGGTTGACTCAGCTGTGACCTCCCTCACTGCTTCCACCTCTGGCCACTTTGTGAACTTGTCGATCGCGACGTACAAGTACTCAAAGCCCCCGATAGCGCGGGGGAAAGGGCCCAGTATGTCGAGCCCCCAGACCGAGAAGGGCCGGGAGAGAGGAATGGTTTGAAGGGCTTGAGCTGGCTGATGAAGCTTCTTTGAATGGAACTGACACGCTTCACACCTGGTGACTAGTGCCGTCGCATCCTGGAGGGCAGTGGGCCAGAAGAAGCCTTGCCGAAATGCCTTGCCGGCAAGGGCCCTCGACCCTATGTGGGATCCACATACGCCTCCATGTATCTCTGCCAACAGCCCCAGTCCTTCGTCTCGAGGGATACACCTCAATTTCACGCCGTTTGGCCTCTTTCTGTACAAGACGTCATCGACGAACTGGTACATAGCAGACCGATGGGCTACTTTTTCCGCTTCTTCCTGCTCCTTAGGAAGTTCCCCTGATTGGAGGAATCGGACGGTATGCTGTGCCCACGCTAGAGCCTGAGGCTCGACGGCGAGGACTAAAGGCATTTCCTACGCTATAGGAGCGGCTGTCTCCACGGCAAGAGCTTGATGCCCCGCCGGAGCTAGCCGTCCTGTGGCGGGCTCAGTGTCTCCGGCAACATCCTTGCTGGCGGCTCCGAGGAGCTCGGTGGGAAAGTACTTGCCGGACCCTGATTTCCTCCTCTTGTTCTGCTCTGTTGATGGATCAACGGATGGCTGAGTTAGCCGAAGCACAAAGGTACCTGGTTCCACATGCAACTTGAGGGCAGCGCGCTTTGACAGGTAATCGGCGATGTCGTTCTCCACTCAGGGAACGTGCTCTGCCTGTATACCGTCAAAACGTTCTTCCAGCTTTCTCACTTCATCGACGTAGGCCTTGATCAACGGGCTCTGGTAATCTTTGTTGACTTGTTTGATGACAAGTTGCGAGTCGCCCCTGACGACGAGTTTCTTGATTCCGAGGTCTGCCGCGATCCTAAGACCAACAAGCAGCCCCTCGTACTCAGCAGTATTGTTTGTCGATGTTTCCATGGGGAAGTGCATTTGGACTACGTACTTGAGGTGCTCTCCGGTGGGCGCGACCAGCAGTACGCCAGCCCCGGCGCCCTGTAAGGAGAAGGCTCCATCAAAGTACATGATCCAGTCGCAACTTGCCTCTTTGCCGGGGAGAGTAGTCTCCTGGGCTTCTTCATCAGGCGTCGCGGTCCACTCTACAACGAACTCCGCCAGGACTCGGCTTTGGATCGTCGAGGTACTCTCGAACTTGAGGCCAAAGCTGGACAGCTCCAGTGCCCACTCTACAATCCTTCCAATTGCGTCTGGATTGTGCAATATCCGTTGTAGAGGGAGGCGAGTGACGATAGTGATTTTGTGCGCCTGGAAGTAGTGATGCAGCTTCCTCGAGGCCATAAGAAGGCCGAAGAGCAGTTTCTGCACACCGGAGTACCTTGATCTAGCCCCCTGCAGGAGAGAGCTAACAAAGTAGACCGGGTGCTGCATCATTTTCCTCCTTGGCGGCACTCCAACTGGCTGCGTCGTCTCTGCACCAATGGCATCAAGCTCTGTTGCTGCTATCACCTCGTTGTCGATTTCTCTCTATGCCACTAGTGCGGCGCTAACCACCTGGTTCGTCACCGCCAAGTACAGCAGCAATGGCTCCTGTGGTCTAGGTGCAACTAATACTGGCGTGGAAGAGAGATACCTCTTCAAATCTTGTAATGCCGCTTCGGCTTCTGGCGTCCACTCCATTGGGCCCGCCTTTTTCAAAATCTTGAAGAAGGGAAGGGCACGCTCGGCGGACTTGGCAATGAACCTGCTCATGGCGGCAATGCAACCAGCAAGCCGACGCACATCCTTGACCCACTTGGGTGCTTCAATCTACTCTATAGATTTGATCTTGTCCGGATTGGCCTCTATCCCATGCTGTGATACGAAGAACCCGAGAAGCTTGCCGGACGGGACGCCAAAGACGCACTTCTCAGGGTTCAGCTTGAGATTGATCTTGCGTAGGTTTGCAAATGTCTCTTGTAAATCCGGTATGAGGGTTGCCCTGTTCTTGGTTTTGACCACTATATCATCCATATAAGCCTCCATATTTCTATGGAGTTGGGGTTCAAAACCAATCTGGACCGCCCTTGCAAACTTTGAGCTAGCACTCTTCAACCCGAAAGGCATCCGTACAAAACAATACGTACCACATGGGGTGATGAATGATGTCTTCTCTTCGTCTTCTCTCGTCATGAAGATCTGGTGGTAGCCGGAGTAGGCATCGAGAAATGACAACAGGTCACACCCAGCCGTGGAGTCAACAATCTGGTCGATGCGTGGCAATGGGAAAGGGTCCTTGGGACAAGCCTTATTGATATCTGTGTAATCGATACACAGACTCCACTTCCCATTTGCCTTGCGGACCACCACTGGATTGGCAAACCACGTTGGATGGAGCACTCCTCTTACTAAACCTGCTACTTCCAGTTTCCGGATCTCCTCTGTAATGAACTCTTGCCGTTCCAAAGCTTGCTTCCTGACCTTCTGCTTGACGGGCCACGCATGAGGACAGACAACGAGGTGGTGCTCAATCACCTCCCTGGGAACGCCAGGGATGTCGGATGCTTGCCACGCAAACACATCGACATTCGCCCATAGGAAGGTGACGAGCGCGTCTTCCTATTTGTTGTCAAGGGCAGAGCTTATGGTGAAAGCTCCTCCCGTACCGTCCTCCTTGACGGACACCTTCTTGGTCTCCGGCGGCGTGGCCCTGGATTTCTTGTTCTTGCCGGTGGAGCTCTCTAGTACGTCCTCGATGGGAGCACTACACTCCGAAGAGGTGCGCTTACCGGAGTGGGTGCCTGAGGTCTCACCGGTCTTCTTCTTCTTCCCTGCCGGGGCTCCAGTGGCAGGAGCAACTGCCTTAGCAGCGACAGCTGCTGCAACTGCTTCTTGGTAGAGTTGGTCAGCGCAAATCAGCGCATCTTTCTTGTCGGATGGGATGGTGATGATCGTCACAGGCCCTGGCATCTTCAGGGTGTTGTAGGCGTAGTGTGACGCCGCCATGAACTTGGCCAGCGCTGGGCGGCCAAGGATCCCATTGTAAGGCAAGGGGATTTTGGGAACATCGAACACGATCCTTTCTGTCCTATAGTTCAGATCACTCCCGAAGGTCACGGGCAGCGTGACCTTCCCCTTTGGTTGACTTCTTCCCGGGTTGACCCCCTGAAAGGTGCCCGTTTCTTCGAGGTCTCTGTCGGGAATCTGCAGCTTCTTGATCATGGCAGGCGAGATTAAGTTCAGACCGGCCCCGCCATCGACTAGCATTTTTGTCACCTTGAGGTTGCGTATTGTTGGGGATACCAACAAGGGCAAGCACCCGACCGCAGTGGTGCGATCAGGGTGATCCTCAGTGTCAAAAATGATAGGTGTGCTGGACCACTTCATCGGCTTTTGGGCATCAAATGATGGCTCTGCTGCTGTAATCTCACGCGCCCACTGTTTAAGCTAGCGGTGAGAGGTATGTAGCGAGGTGCCGCCATCGACGCACATGGCCTCTGTAGCTTTCTGAAACTCTTGGTCACCGGACTCGTCGTCCTCTTCGTGATCATCGTCTTCTGGCTTCTTATTGCGGCCCCGGGCGGGTCTCTCTTGCTGTTTATCCTTACTGTGACGGCCCGCCTGGCCTTCATGCTTCTTGCCGGACCCCTCAGCACCATCCTGGTCCTTCTCCGTGTCCCGCCTCTCTTATTCAGCCTTTTGCTTTTCAGGAAGCAGCTCAACCTGTCGGCAGTTCTGGAGGTCGTGGCCCTTGGTGCGATGGATCTTGCAGTATTGCAGCCGCCAAGGCCCGACAGGCGACACATCCGGCAATTTCCTTGCCAGGGTCATCTGCCTTGGTTTTCTTGGCGGTGCCGGCGTCATCAGATTCCTCGATGGCAAGTACAGCTTTCCCCTTGCGCTTCCTGTTGCGGCGCCGACCTTTCTTCGCCGGGGCGGCAGTATCCTCATCCGAAGAGTCGGTTTCCACGCCGGCATCTTCGCCGGGGTATTTCCTTCCCTCTTCAGCCCGGGCACTTCTGTCAGCAAGAACATAGAGTTCTGCCACATCCTTCACCTTTTTCATTTCCAGCTCTTCACGCATCTTGCGGTTACGCACGTTCTGATGGAACGCGCTGATGATGGCGGCAGGGTGAACATCAGGGATATTGTACTGTACCCAGCTGAACCTCTATATATACTTGCGCAGACTCTCGCCTCCCTTCCGGGGGATGACGTGCAGGTCGCTTGCTTGGCCATGGGCTTAGTGACCTCCAGTAAAGGCGCCAACAAATTCATGGCACAAATCCGACCAGGAGGAAATAGAGTCTACCGGCAAGTGCATCAACCATGACATGGCATTGGGTTTCAGAGCCAATGGAAAGTAATTCGCAAGCACCTTATCGTCGAGGGCTCCGGCAGCTTGCATCGCGATGGTGTAGATGCTGAGGAACTCCGACGGGTGGGTCTTGCCGTTGTACTTCTCGCCAACGTCAGGCTTGAAAGTGCGGTGAGTGGGCCACTGGAACTGCCGCAGCTCACGGGTAAAAGCCGGACAGCCTACCTCGTAGGGTAGACCTCCAGGGCTCTCCGGTGCCGGGTGGTTCACAACAGGCCCTGCTCGCCTATCTGACTGGTGGCACGCTCCGCGCCGGCGCTCGATGGTGGTTCGAGCGTCTTCATGGGCTCGCTCCTGAAGAACTTGACGCTGGTCACAGTGGGTCCGTGGGTCGGACGACGCTATGGAGATGTCGTCGCCTGTGACGTCCCAACGAGTCGACACCCGCGGTACCGGGCGAGGAGAAGGCAAATGCACCGTGGCCGCGGCGCCGCCGGTCCTTCCGCCAACGTTTTCACCAGCACTTCGGCGAGCGGGCAAGTTTTCTACGTCCCGGGAGTGGCGCTTGGGGCTCTTCCCGCGGCGATGCCCGGGATCTTCGGCGTGATGACGCCGTTCGTCGCGCGCTGCTTGAGAGGAGCGCGCTGTTGGCGCCGGCGTGGGAGTCTTGGAGGCCCTTGCGTCGCCTTCGGGCGATGCGGCAGTGACCTTGGAAGGCCCCGCGCCACCCGCGGAGGGCCTGGCCCCGTATTTGGATTTGGCGGTGTGTGGCCCGTTACCAGGCACACGAACATCACCGCCTCCCAAACTCCGGCTGCTGGGGCGGTGTTGGTGTTCGCGAGCGGCGCCCCGGGTCCTTTCTGCGACCGGTCCGCTGCTCGCCCGCGTCGGGACGGGCCGTCCGGCTCCTGACGGGCTGACCGCCACTGTCATCTTCTTCTTGGGCGCCATGGTGACGAAGAAGCGCTGGACTAACTGCTAAAGCCGATTCTCACAACTGCACCCCCTACCTGGCGTGCCAAAGATGTCGGTGAGAACGACACCTATGGGATCACAAGAATCCCTACTACGGTTGGCGGGGCGTGGGGTTGAGAGAAGAGCGGATCAAACAGATAGCACACGGTTCGTTTATCCAGGTTTGGGCGGCGAGGATGTGTAAAACCCCACTCCTACTTTGGTGGATGTATATTTGTGTTCTTGAGCTAGCTATGGGGCATGAGGAGCTCCAAAAAGCCGAATCCCTCTCCTGGTCGCCTCGGGCCTCCTTTTATAGGAAAAAGGGGTTGCCACAGTGGCAGACAGGAGGTGGAAAGGGTACAGTGATGCGAGGTTATCCTTCGCATTACATGACAAGGCGCATTTAATGTGTTTGCTTAGGTGTCCTTGCTTTATCGGGGACGGGGGAGAAGTCTGTCCCGTCCGTCACCGCTCCTCCTTGTGTCGACACGCGCCCTAGCCAGCGATGCCCATGGTGCCATGTAGGCAGGCAGCTGAGGTGGCGCGGTGATGGGGCCTTCATGAAGATCTGCATGCCGCCACACAGGTGCCAACCCAGTTGGTTGGGTCGTCAGCTATATGTGAACGGTGGTGGAGACTTTGTCGGCGTGGGCTTGATGGTGGCCCTGTAGATGTCCTCGGCAAGGGCCTTGCTGGGGCACCGACAAGGGTCTTGTCGCGGTGCCTGCTGTCGTCCCCGGCAAGGCGCTTGCCGGGGGTCTCGTGATTTTCCTTGGCTAGGACCCCGCCAAGGATCGTTGTCTTCCAGTGCACATCTGATCTTGAATGTCTCTTCACAAAGATCTGCATGCCACCACGGAGGTGTCTCCCGAATCCTCGTCCCATGGTGGGGGCAGTGGACTCAAGGGTGACTTGCTCCGTAGGCATGGGGCGAGTTGCCGCGGCAAGAGCCTTGCCGGGGCTGCTAAGGCCGACCCCGGCAAGGATCTTGTCGGGGGAGCCCGCTTCGTCCCTTTGCTCTCTGTGGTTTTGCTTTAGTTACCTTGGGCTTTGGTCTTACCCTGGCTCACCTCCCTTGCCCTGCTCGATGTGGTTGCGGGCGCGGCTCTGACTGCCCATGCACAGTTATAGGGGTACAAAAAGTTTACCCCTCTTTTTGTACACCGACACCGGTGGAATAGCGCGCGGTGGAGGCTGGATGAACAGGAGCCCGTGGAGGCTGGAGGAGGTCGACGGTAGCCCATGGAGGCTGGAGGAGGTCGACGGTGGAGATGAACAGTATCCCGTGGAGTCCCGTTTTGCGGTACGCCACACCCCTCCCGATGAACAGGACCATCGTTTCGACCGTAGGAGGTCCGTTTCGTCCATTTTGCGGTACACCACACCCCTCCCGATCAACAGGACCCCCATTTCAACCTTAGGAGGTCCGTTTCGTCTGTATTGCGGTACGCCACACCCCTCCCGATCAACAGGACCCCCGTTTCGACCGTAGGAGGTCCGTTTCCTCCGTTTTGCGGTACGCCAGACCCCTCCCGATCAACAGGATCCCGTTTTGAACATGGCCGGTCGAACACAAGGCCGTTTCCTCCGTTCTGCGGTACGCCAGACCTCGTTTCCATCACCTGTTCCGTCCAAGCCCTCCCAATGAACACGACCACGCATTCCGTTCTGACCCAGCCGGTTGGCTCCCATGCGTTCTATTGCCTCCCGATGAACACAACGCATTCCGTTGCCTCCCCATGAACACGACGCATTCCGTTGCCTCCCCATGAACACGACGATGATGCTATTTCTCCGTTCCGACCCAGCCATGTCAACGAGCCCTCGCCATATGTATGCGCGAGTAGGCGTTCGAGACCCTGCCCATATGTACACATACGTGGCCGTATTTTCTTTCTTGCACCCTGGCCGCTGTACGTATGTGTACATGCTACGTGCGCGCCTCTACTACGACACGTGCGCGCCTCTACATCCACCAGTATATATGTACGTACATGTTCACGACCAGAATGACAATGCTACGTACGCTTTGACCAGGCGGGTCCCGACTGTCAGGCACTTCCTTGCGTGCGAAGATGTAGCTGGTGGGTCCCAGCAGTCAGGGGGGCGAATCGTTTTGTTTTTTTGCCCAGACACACTTCCTTGCGTGCGAAGGTGTAGCTGGTGGGTCCCAGCAGTTAGGGGGAAACATTTTTTTTGCAAAATACGGTGGCCCGTCCGGTGGGTCCCCACTGTCAGGTGGAGGAATAATTATTTTGCGCGTAATAAGGAGGCACTTCCTTGCTGCGGCCGTGGACCCAGCTGGCAGCGTCTCCACGCACAGTACTCTTCCGATGGAAGTCGGTCGTTGACCACATTGACCACGCCGCGCCGAGAGCACCACAGCGGTGGAGGACGGCGAGGCCTAGGAAGGGGACGACACGGAGGCAGGGAAGACTCGATAGTTGTTTCGCACGTGGAGGGGAGTACAACTGTACGAGGGTTTACTGGTTCGTCTGCCGTCGCTGGAGAATAACAGCAGGTGTGGGTGAGTAGAGGGATGGCTAGGCCACCGATGGGAGTACGGTGGGGTGGTGAGGCCTGCGCGGCAGCACAACCTGCCGCGGGGAGGAGGGAGCAGGCAGTCCCGCCGGCACTTGTTTGAGCGGCTGGAGCAGGAAGAGCAGAGATTGAAGAAGCACGACGGCCGTTGGATGGACATCCAAGAGTCAGTGCTTGTGTGTCAACCTTTTTTAGGAAAGCCTCAAATCTGTGGAAAATAGCATACAACCCATCTGCCATTATTTCTAATAATTTACAACCCATTTTCTAATTCTTAAGGTTTTTTTGGAGCCCATATTCTTTTTGTTAGCATTACAGCCCATATTGTGGCCACGGTTAAAAAATTATACAAAATTTTGCATATTACGGTGTGGTCCGAACTGTTTTTAATCCCGAAATTTTGACTCACATTCAAACTGATTTTAAAAATAAATGTATATCAATATAAAATCCAACAAATTCTCCATGCATAAAAATTAATGTAATTTAAAATCTTGAAATGAAAAAAGATATTTGAAACTAATTGCCGGTTTGATGTGTTTTAAAAATGTACATCCCATTTCTCATTACTGATGGGCCATTTTCTCGGCCAGCTGAATGAAAGCTCTCCTCGTCTTGAAAGATTTGCAGCCCAACAAGCCTGACAAAGCGACTTACTTGGAAAATCACCAAAAAACTGGGCTATGGCCGTGGACCCAGCTGTCAGCCTCTCCACGTACAGTACTCTTCCGATGGAAGTTGTTCCTTGACCATGTTGACCATGCCACGTGGAGAGCACCACGGCGGTAGACGACGGCGAGGCCTAGGAAGGGGACGACACGGAGCCGGGGAAGACGCAATAGTGGAAGCCCGCGCGGAGAGGAGTATGAGGGTTCACTGGTTCGACTGCGATGTGAGGTTGCCGTCGCTGCAGGGCCTAGCCAGCGGTGCGAATAGTAGGGGCGGTGAGGCCTCTACGGCAGCACAGCCGGCCACGGGAGGCAGGAGCATGCGGCACGACCGGCGCTAGTTTGGGCGGCTGGAGCAAGAAGACCAGAGGTTGAAGAAGCACTATGGCCGTTGGATGGACATCGTACGGTCACTAGAGCTAGAATCGTTCATATTGACTAAGTTGACAAAGCCCTTCGTCCCCGTCAACTTAGTAGGCCCACAAGTCAGCCTCCCACAAAGGTGGGTCCCAGCTAGCTGGGGGAGTATTCATTTTTTGTGCGTAATAAGGAGGCACTTCCGGTGGGTCCGAGCTGACAGCGGGGGGAACGTTTTTTTCACGAAATATGGTGGCCCGTCCGGTGGGTCCCATCAGTCAGGAAGAAACGATTTTTTCGTGGCCCGTCCGGTGGGTCCCCGCTGTCAGGTGGAGGAATAATTATTTTCCGCGTAATAAGGAGGCACTTCCTTGCGGCTGCCATGGACCCAGCTGTCAGCATCTCCACGTACAGTACTCTTCCGATGGAAGTCGGTCGTTGACCACATTGACCACGCCGCGCCGAGAGCACCACGACGGTGGATGACGGCAAGGTCTAGGAAGGGAACGACGCGGAGCCGGGCAAGACGCGGCAGTGGATGCCCACGCGGAGAGGAGTACAAGCATTCACTGGTTCGGCTGCCGTCGCCGCAGAATAACAGGGGGTGTGGGTGAGTGGAGGGATGGCCTGGCTAGTGGTGGGAGTAGTATGGGGGCGGTGAGGCCTCCGCGGTAGCACAGCCGGCCACGGGAGGCAGGAGCAGGCGGCACGACCGGCGCTGCTTTGGGCGGCTGGAGCAAGAAGACCAGAGGTTGAAGAAGCACTATGGCCGTTGGATGGACATCATACAGTCACTGGAGTATTGACTAAGTTGACAAAGCCCTCCGTCCTCGTCAACTTAGTAGGCCCACAAGTCAGCCCAACAATATGGTGGGTCCCAGCTAGCAGGGGGTATTCATTTTTTTGGGCGTAATAAGGAGGCACTTCCTTGCGTGCGAAGATATAGCTGGTGGGTCCGACCTGTCAGCGGGGGAACACTTTTTTCGCCAAATACAGAGGCCCTTCCTGTGGGTCCTAGCTGTCAGGTGGAGGAATCATTATTTTGCACGTAATAAGGAGGCATTTCCTTGCGTGTGGCCGTGGACCCAGCTGTCAGCCTCTCCACGTACAGTCCACTTCCGATGGATGTCGTTCATTGACCACGTTGACCAGGCCGTGCCAAGAGCACCAGGGCGGTGGACGACGGCAAGGCCTAGGAAGGGAACGACACGGAGCCAGGGAATACTTGGCAGTTGTTTCCCATGCGGAGGAGTACGAGGGTTTACTGGTACGTCTGTCGTCGCAGAGAATGACAACATGTGTGGGTGAGTAGAGGGATGGCTAGGCCAGCAATGGGAGTACGGTGGGGTCGTGAGGCCTGCGCGACAGCATAGCCGGCCGCGGGAGGAGGGAGCAGGCAGTCCCGCCGGCGCTTGTTTGAGCGACTGGAGCATGAAGAGCAGAGATTGAAGAAGCACGACAGCCATTAGATGGACATCCAACAGTCACTGCTCTCATGTATTGACTAAGTTGACAGGGCGTTGCGTGTGCGTCAATCTTTTTTTATGAAAGCATACGCATCAACCTGTAGTAGGCGTACAAGTCAGTCTCAAATCTGTGGAAAACAGCATACAACCCATCTGCCATTATTTCTAACAATGTACAACCCATTTGCTAATTCTTAAGAATTTTTTTGGAGCCCATCTTATTTTTGTTAGCATTACACCCCATATTGTAGCCACGGTTAAAAAGTATACGAAATTTTGCATATTTCAGTGCGGTCAACTGTTTTTAATCCAGAAATATCGATTCACATTCAAACTATTTTGAAAAATAATTTATATAAATACAAAATCCAAATAATTGTCCACGCATAAAAATCAATGGAATTTAAGATCTTGTAATGAAAAAAATTGAAACTAATTCCCGGTTTGATGTGTTTTAAAAATGTACAGCCCATTTCCGGGCAAACAGAATGAAACTCTCCTCGTCTTGAAAGATTTGCAGCCCAGCAGGGCCGATAAAGCAAGTAGGCCTTTTTTGGGTATTTCTTTAAAAAAATAGAACTGGGCTAGCCATTTCCAGCAAGAAAAAAACACAACTGGGCTCATGATGTGGTAAACATAAATAATACCCTGGCTAGACGGGCCACAGCCCCGGACAACCCCGTTGTTACCTGATCCGTCGCTAAAACTAGTATAAATAACAACTGCTTGTTCCTAAAAAAACTACGCGACTTGCTGGGTCCCTGGTGTCAGCCGCTCGTAGTGTAATTCTCGTTTATTGACTACGCTGACAATGGCGTGAGCCCCAGATGTCCAACCATTAGGAGGAACCATATTTTTGGGCTTGTACTATAGAGGCACTTGCTTGCATACTGCCAGGACGCTGGTGGGTCCCTACTGTCATCCTCTCCACGTACAGTCATTTCCTTGTTCCTCTCGGTTGTTGACGACGTTGACAACGCAAGAGGGCGGCGCACCGTGCACGGCGAGCGAACCAAGGCGGCAAGGCGGAGGACGATGGCGAGGCCTCGGACGGAACGAACAGGAGCCATTGAAGATGTGCCGGTCCAGTCGCAGGCGGAGGGGAGTACGAGGTTTGACTGGTTCGGGCGCGGGTGCGTGTTGGGGCTGACGTCGCTGGAGAATAACAGGACGTGTGGGGGAATAGAGGGAGGGACTGGCCAACGTTGGAGGGTACGTACGGTACGATAGGGCGGCGGAGGCGCAACCAGCCATGGGAGGCGGGAGTAGGTGGAGCCGACGGGGTGGTTTGGTTTGGGCGGCTGGAGTAAGAAGAAGACAAGAGATAGAAGATACACGACAGATGTTGGATGTCAATCCAACGGCTGGTAGGCAGAATCGTTTGTTGACTGGCTAGTAAGTCGACACCACCTTGGATAGGCTATTTCCTCGCGGGTCCCAAATGTCAGAATCCAAATCTGTCACGGTCATGCAGTCTTTCCTATGAAAATTTACAGCCCATTTGATGTGCTAGTTCGAAATAAGTTTGTGGGTGCTGGTGGGGGCTAATCACTTGGCTTCTGTAATGCACAGTGAGCTCAAGCAGCCGGCGAGAGTGATGTTATTTCCCTTGGTTGGGATTTGTTACAATATTTCACTCTAAATTAAATGAATGGCAAGCCATTTGCCTTGTTTCAAAGAAAATATGACAGTCACAGCCGAGTTGAAAAGGGCGGGAACATCTAACTCCAGCTTACAAACTGTACAAAAGCACGAGAGTTAATTGTTCATCAGGTTTACAAAAAAAAACCAGATTGAAAAGGGCAACAACATCTAACTCCAGCACTGTTTTCGGCAGTCACAGTCAAATGGATCGGTCAGGTCCATAGAATGAACATCCTGGGTCGTAAAATTTACTAGATTATGACCACAATATGTTGTAAATAAAAGCCCGGCACGTTCAGAAGCTCTTTTGCCCACCTGAAACTCCTTTTTTTGCTCTTCGACATACCAATCCATCAAAACCATGCTGCTGATAAACTTAAGCCTGATGGACAATAGTAACCTCGCATTCAGCAGGAAGAATGTGACAAATCTTGTGTTTGCACGGTTTGCTACATATCGTTCTAGCGTTATTGTCTTCAATCGAATCTCATGAGAAGTGAGAAAATACCGATGCTTACGAATCCACCGATTGGTTATAACTTTCTTACCCCGTCCTGTTGCCTAAATAGACATGAAGATTGAAAACAGCTAAGGTCTAAAAGAAGAGTGTCGAAAGAGCAACAACTGAACGGTTAATTCTACTCCCTCTGTAAACTAATGTAAGAGCGTTTAGATCACTAAAATAGTGATCTAAACACTCTTATATTAGTTTACGGAGGTAGTAGTACACTATATGCGGGCTTCCAATGTGCGTGAAATTATCACCTTTATATACAACTTCTCCAGACATGGAAAGCATTGCAGCAAGCCAATAATCTTGTTCAGATCAAAACTATTCATTTGGATATATAAGATCTTGACAAAATCCAGCATCATTGATAGGCCATCCATGGAGAAACTCTTCATTGAGCATAGAACATAATATTAGTACAAAATGTGTACTCCAAGATGATATATAAATTATGCGCAGAAATTTAAAATGCAGCTTATGGTTACAAGTGTAGATGATAATATAAAGTACCTGAAGAACTGTGGAGCCAAACACCATATTGAAATGAGCACAGAGATCATGTATTACACCCAAGGTCTCCAATTTAGGCGTAGAGAGGACGGTTATTTGCAACGGTGGACAACTAGAATCAAGGATCAACCTTTGAAGTGAAGGGGCATCTTGGATGATGAGCTGCCTTCCGTCAAAAGAAATTCCAATTCTTACAAGGTTAGGCGACTTTATTTGGAGACAACTGATTCTAACTGTGAAAACAAGCACCAAGCACTCCAGCGCAGGGCAACTAGAGTGGATGATGCTGTGCAATGAGGCCTCCGATATACAAACCCGCACAAGTGAAATTTTCTTGAGAATTGGGAATCGAAGGTTTAGTACCGGATTGTCTGGTAGGTAGCACAGCGCAAAGGTGGCGGTGTGGAGAGAGGACGAAAACCGCGAGATGGACATCGGTGCTGAGGGCACAAGTTCATTGCGTTCGGTATGTGGTATGTGATTTCCAGGGGAATAGTAGAACTCAAGCAGCTGTAGTTCTGTGAATTCAGGGGATTTCAGCCAGGCGTCCACCGTGCAAGGCATGGTATGCTTGCTCAGGTAGCATGACGGGATGCAGAGGCTTTTAATGGAGCCCTGGTGGGAGGAGATGATGGCTATGGGGATTTCAAAATCATTGAAGAGAGATAGCTGACGACAGTCGAGATTAAGGGGCACGGCGCGCCATAGAGGGCGCCACCGAATTGTGGAACACTCACATTAAACTCGTCTTCCTAAAAAACTTGAAAAGCATAAGTTAAGCAATTTTATACATCTCAATGATTCATAGAACATAACAAACATATACTAGTTCACAGCAAAAGACAAAGTTGTGAGAAGGTTTACAAATCAGGAAAAAACGAGCAAGGCTTCTCTGAGCAAAGGGTCTCGCGGCAGGCTTAAATTTCCTGGAGTTCACTCTAGTTTTTTCTTGTTGCCACCATCCAGGGTTAGGTTCTCTCATTCCAGAATAACCAATTATAATTGTGGTCTCAGCTGGAATGCTGAACTGAACCATGCAGTGTACTGACCAGCTGAAATGCTTGTGCATTCCACTAAATTTAAGCACCGCTATTTGCAGAAATAAGCAGACCACAATGCCTCTTATCCGCGCACCTGTCCAAAAAACCGCCGTGAAGCCGTGCCAGCTAGTCCTCGGTCCATGGATGAACTGGTAGAAAGTGCATTCCGGACTAGGGTGCAGTTGTTTTTGCTCGTCCCTGCACTGCAATTAGGAAGTAAAACATACGAATCAGCTTCTTTTAGATTGCGTTGGTCATTCTACCTTAGTTACTACCAATGTAGGGATACCTTGAAGACGGGAGGTTAGACGACGGCAACGAGGGATAGCCATCTCATTTTGCGTAGTTGTACTAAAACTGAGGTGTGTGCTTTTGATTGCACGGATAGAAACGATACGGCGACAGACATCCTGAAACGATATGGAGACAGCCATCCCTGTTTGCGCAAATACGAAATACGGTTATTTAAACAGTGACAGATATTACTACTTTACCCCGTTTCCTCTTAGAACCAAGTCCTAGATTCATGCTACAACTTTCCCACTTTCTTCCCTATTTGAACCAACGCTTTGAGTCGACTGTATGAACTAGCTTTACTTCTAATAATAGTAGAAGTCTAGGTGGCTTTGGAACAGCGGAAGGAAGTAGAAAAGGATCCACACGAAGGGAGCTGAGGCAGTAGAGCTAGGCAGGTTTCGAAGGAATATATACCTGAGGGTCGTCGGCATGTGGCAAAGACGGCGTCGGGAGGCCGCATCTTGGCCACAATACCGCAGGGAGGAAGAAGGGGTCGAAGGCCCTCCCGAGCCGGTGCTCTCTCGGAGAGAATAGCACGGCCGCCGATCGGGACGCGTCGGCAGCCGTTGGTCTCCTCCCTTGCCGCCGACGACAGCGTGAACGATGCACCTACACCCCTGCCCTGGTCGAGGTTGTCCGGCTGGATTTGTGACCAGCCATGAGCTGAGAGAGAGTGTGGCCACCTATGTGTTGCTTAGATCTGGAGAGCATGAGAGAGTGAACGAGAGGAACCCTACTAAAGCAAGCGCTAAGGCTCCTGCTTTTATATATAGTGGAGTGATTTTGTTGTGCCAGCTTCAAAAAAATGCCCTCCTACGTGTACCCGCGAGTGGGTGTGAGAGAACTAGTGCGTGCGTGCACTGCTTCTCTTCGTGAGAGTACAATATACTATGCCCAAGGAACGTTCGCCGCAAGAGTAATAGTATAAGTGTGTGACGTGTGAGCTAAAATAAAATGTGTGCGCCGTCTTTTGTTTTTTAGAAGTTCTGAGGGTAGGGTGTGAAGAGCACATATGTGCGTGATGTCTACCTGCAGATAGACGGTGGGTGCGACGTGCGAGTCTGCGAGAGGACTCGGGAGAGTCGTGACTCGTGAGGGTGCGTGTGCGTTAGAGAGAGGGGGGCACGTATCAATTCAATGCATGTGTCCGTAAATCATTATCCAGCAAACGTTCGCCACAAGCCTTTTCCTAACAAACGCCCTAAGAACCGTTAGATTGGCATCCGACAGTGTCAGTTTTGCCATGTCATTTAACAGAACAGCCACTCCTCCTACACCCAAATCTTCCACGTGAGTGTTAGCAACTGCCATATGCTCCCTCCGTTCCGAAATGCAGTGCATATAGCTTTATTGAAAATTCGAACCTCGCAAAATTTTACCGACTTTTCGTGTACCAAATTGCACATGTAGAATACCATGTATATATCATTTCATTCATCTTCGAGAGCTAACTATAAAGATGGGTGAGGAGTCTACAAAGAAAGACCATCGTATCACCCGCAGCAATTTCAAGCATCCTTTAGTGTCGAGGAATATCATAGGAACTCTATATGATATGATTTTTATAGGATTTTTTTCCTTTAGAGCCAATTGGTTCATACGAATAGATTCATATACTCCACATTTCAAAGGAAATAAACATGATATCATTTCTATAGCTTTAGAGCCACTTGGTTCATATGAATGGATTCCTATACTCCCTTAATTTCAAAGGAAAATAAACATTAGCGTATATTCAATAGAAAAGTTCCTATGATATGAACCAAATTACATCTCTTTTCTAATCCCTCCTCATAGGAATTGAGATACATGTCATCTCTAGATTCAATAGAAAAGTTCCTATGATGTGAACCAAATGACATCTCTTTTCCAATCCCTACTCATAGGAATTGAGATGCTCCATGTCATCTCTTTCCCTACAACTTCCATGTATACATCTTCTATTTCTAAATAGATAGTACAACCCACTAGTAGCATTTTTCCAAAACATGCAACTATGCCACAAGAACTATATAGTGTGCCAATAACTTTGAAAGATGGTCGCTGGATGAAGCTAACCCGACAGTGCAGAGATAGGCAAATCCGAGCACTACTGGCCGTTGGATATCATCAACATTCCACCAGATCTGCCACATGTACAATTTAGAAGACTCCATGGTTGAACTTAAGCATAATGCACAAACCTCAAAACACAAGCACTTCTCCTTTGTTCTACAATCTTCCGTATCATAATTGATTATTTTTTTCTAAATGAATTGCCATTATTTGTTTTTTACTTTATGATTTACAATGCACACCCGCATGAATCTTAACATTTTTATTAAACTAATTGATTTTGAATGAGATGAACTATAAGAACTAAACGAACATCTACATCATGCATATATGACTCAAGGCTTTACATGCTATAGTGTGTATTTATTCATAATTTGGTTTCGAAATCTCATGCGTTCAATACATGTGTACCTTACTAGTTTTGAGTAGAGTAGCAAATTTCACGTGGCCCCGGGTATATCAAAATGCAGGGCCCATGCATCATTTCCTTTCGGTCGAACCTACGTCCACAATTTTTTGTACGTACTATATCTCCACTGGTCCCCGAACCCAAAATGCTGCCTCGTTCCCGTAAAACCAAGCGGCCCACACATATTTAAGGCGTTTACTCGAACCCGTTTACTACGACGTGGCCCCGCACGCCGTAGTACTCCTACAAACCCTACCGCCGCACTCATCATCGGTTGTTTTCAAGAGGACGAGGGAGAAGCCGATTTGTAGTGGAGGCGCTTTCAAAAAAGGATCTGTAGTGGAGACCCCTACCCTAGGGTGCCCTAGGTAGCTATCGCATGCATCATTGTTTTCTCTTTTCTTTATGCTCTTGCGCCCTAGAGTGAAATGATGGTTGCTTCGTCCGTCAAACTTAGACTGCGGGAAAGGTGGGGCTTTGTGATTTGACCCCTCATCGCTCATTTTCTACTACTGTGGCGCTACGACCGGGGTGCCTCCAATTCCAACCGCTGCTCCAAACTGTAATTTGGTGCATCGCACATGGAACAAGACGGTGGATGAGCCACATGTCGGCTAAAGGGGTCCTGTTAAGCTTGCCACATAAGCATAAAGTCTGATGTGGCAAGTTAATCAAGAAGAGAGAGACTAGTTTGGTGACCCAAGGAAGAAACGGTGCTAAGCGCGTGTACCTAGGTGAAAAGACAATTTTGAGTCTATAGCTAATTAAATGAAGCAAACTTAGCAACACCATTTCATTGGAAGAGGTCACTCCTTGGCAAATGCAATAAATACACACGCTTAGCACCGTTTCTTCCTTGAGTACGAAGAAAGAGATAGAGATGAGTAAAAAAACACTTATAGCCAACCTTATTGTAGTATGAGTGACTAAGTGATGACTATGTATGACATGCCAACATCAGATAGCCTAACGCACCGTGTTAAATCTCCAAGGGCGCGACCGCGCGAGCGATGCGACGATCGTGGTAGGCGCGACCATGATACGGGCTGCTGGCAGCCCTTGGATCTGAGATCAAACGGTCGCATGCTAAGTTGCTGAAAATTTGCAGAATAACCCTCCAGGATAGGATATTCACCCATAGGTCTAGAATCACGCCATGCAACCGTTCGATCTCAGATCCAAGGGCTCTCGGAAGCCCGTATCATGGGAGAATGGAAAGCCACTACCCTGCCGTTCGCACGCTGGTAGTTCGCTCCTACTCGTCCCCGCACGTCCTTCAATACTATGGCGGTTCGCTCCTAGTCATCCCGTCCATTCACATTACGGCAGTTCCACTAATCCTAATCCTCCTCCCAAATCCATGGTGTCCCAAATCTCCATGATCAGCGATGAGTACAAGGTTAGAACCATCACCGGCAATGAGTTCGACGTCATCTACACCCGTTCTTCCACGACGGTGAAAGGATGCCTTTCTCTCTTCAGACGCATGTTCGAAAACTTAGATGATGAGTGGGTCGCTGGGCTAGATGTTGAGTACACCATAGTCCTAGGACAAGAGAAGGATCTAAAGGACGAAGAGAGGAAGAAGCCCGCCGTGATCCAGGTTTGCGTACATAACGTTTGCTTGGTCTACCACATATGCCATGCCAATGTTGAGTGCCAGGATTTTAAGAACTTCCTTAAGGACAAAACAGTGAAATTCGTTACTGTAGACTTTAAGAACGACAAAGAAGTCCTGGGTCGGATAGGCCTCGTTGTAGGCAACCCCTTCGACCTCCAGAAGAATCAGCTGGTGTCCTCTCGTCAGCCTTCAATGCTGACCCTG
Source organism: Triticum urartu (assembly GCF_003073215.2). Classification (NCBI taxonomy): domain Eukaryota; kingdom Viridiplantae; phylum Streptophyta; class Magnoliopsida; order Poales; family Poaceae; genus Triticum; species Triticum urartu. Next base: position 380,116,927 of record NC_053028.1, read on the forward strand.
GCAGGAACCATGGTTCATCCTTCGTACCGTAAACTGGAGAAACCTCATTACACGTTTCATCGTCATGCATGGCATCGGAATGTACTAGATATAGACCACATCCACTATGCTGCAATGGATGGCTACCTTTGGTTCAATATCTACAAGGGTTGGATGAAGAGCAACAGCCAAGTGTGCGGTTCAAGCAAAGAAGTATCGGCCAAGAGGAAGAGGGACAAGGACGAAGTCAAGGACATGGACAAGGACTCCGAGTAAGGTGGTAGTGTCATTGCTCATGGTGGTTCTAAACTTCTAATGCAGTGTCTACCAGATCAGTTGCATAGTTTAATTTCAGGTCTGCTTAGTTTAATTTGAGGGGTGTGTTGTGATGAGCCCCCAGCAGAACTATGTTATGTTTCTTCTCGTTACTTTAACTCTTCAGTATGTACATACTACTAGTATTTATTTAATAGAATTTAGCACCCCAATTAAGCACGTACTAGCTTTTTTAATAGTACTATATGCATAATTTGGCAACGAGTGCTCTCTATATGTACCACCTTTTTTTTTAATTTCAATTTTTGCTCCATGGCGCAATCCATCTATAGTACTACTGTACAAAAGTATACATTTTTTAAAAGGCTAGAGTATTGTTCATCACATATATAGCCAGTTAAATTCTCAACCTAGAACGACGTGCATGCCATGTAGTAAACCGATATGGAGGAAGTATAGTAAAAATGAGGTGATTTTACCGAGCGATCAGCGGGGGAGCATGGCCTGTCATGCGGTCCCACGTGTCATGATGTACCAAGGAGATGCGCGTGTCCCTCTTGAGGCAGAAGCAATACTACGTGGTTTGAGATGATGGAGAACTGAAGTGTGAAATAATGGTTGCTTCGTCCGTCTGGGAAGGTGCGGCATTGTGATTTGACGTCTCATTGCTCATTACTACTACTGGGCCGGTACGAGTGGGGTGCGTCCCCCTGCTGTTCTGCACTGTTATTTGGTGCTTTACACGTCGACCCGGTTGCTATATGTCCCACATGTCGGCGACATGAAGTACAAAATTCATGAAAGGGAGCATCGACGGAGGAGTATACTATAGAATTCATGAAAGGGAGCGACTTAGTTTTGGAAAAATCTGTTTTTACGGAGTACGTACCCACTAGGGTTTATAGAGCTCATCTAAAAAACATTCGTTTTTCCGTTTGATAAGTCTCAATTCTACTATACTAGTAGTAGTACCATTACATGTTGGATTTCGAGGTGCGTTAGATCACCCGACGGAAGCAGTGTCAAGAGGAAACTAACCAATGCAT
>NC_053028.1:380119227-380161105 GCF_003073215.2 Triticum urartu
GCCTAGTGTTTTGTTCCACTCTTGCCGCCCTAGTTTCCGTCATATCGGTGTTATGTTCCCGGATTTTGCGTTCCTTAAGCGGTTGGGTTATAATGGGAACCCCTTGATAGTTCGCCTTGATTAAAGCTTTTCCAGCAATGCCCAACCTTGGTTTTACCATTTGCCACCTAGCCTCTTTTTCCCTTGGGTTTCCAGAGCCCGAGGGACATCTTATTTTAACCCCCCCGGGCCAGTGCTCCTCTGAGTGTTGGTCCACCTGTTAGCTGCCGGTGGCCACCAGGGGCAACTCTGGGCTGGCCTACCCGTACCTAGGACAATCTGAGTGTGCCCTGAGAAAGAGATATGTGCAGCTCCTATCGGGATTTGTCGGCACATTCAGGCGGTGTTGCTGGATTAGTTTTAACCTATCGAAGTGTCTTGAAGAACTGAGATACCGAGTCTGATTGGAACATCTCGGGAGGAGGTCTATTCCTTCGTTGACCGTGAGAGCTTGTCATGGGCTAAGTTGGGACTCCCCTGCAGGGATTTGAACTTTCGAAAGCCGTGCCCGCGGTTATGGGCAGATGGGAGTTTGTTAATGTCCGCTTGTAGATAACTTGAACCTTAACTTAATTAAAATGAATCAACCGAGTGTGTTACCGTGATGGCCTCTTCTCGGCGGAGTCCGGGAAGTGGACACGGTGTTGGAGTAATGTTTTGCGCAGGTTGTTCTCTAGTTTCTCGCTCGCGCTTTGCCGTCTCTTCTCGCTCTCTTTTGCGAATAAGTTAGACACCATATATGCTAGTCGCTTGCTGCAGCTCCACTTATATTTACCCTACCCTACCTTTTAAGCTTAAATAGTCTTGATCGCGAGGGTGCGAGACTGCGGAGTCCCTGTGGCTCACAGATTACTATTACACCAGATGCAGGTCCAGATGATTCCGCTCCATGTGACGCGCTCGAGCTCAAGTGGGAGTTCGACGAGGACTCTCAATGTTACTATGTTTCCTTTCCTGATGATCAGTAGTGGTGCCCAGTTGGGGGTGATCGGGACCGTGTCGTATGTTGGGTCATCTTTTATTTTGGCGCCGTAGACGGGCCATGAGTGTTTTGGATGATGTATGTTATTTATGTACTTGACTGACGTGGCGAGTGTAAGCCAACTATGTTATCCCTTTTATTATCTATATTACAAAGGATGTTTGTGATGATTGCCTGACTTGCGACATATGCCTTCAATGCGATTATGCCTCTAAGTCGTGCCTCGACACGTGGGAGATATAGTCGCATCAAGGGTGTGACAAGTTGGTATCAGAGCCTTCCCCGACCTTAGGAGCCCCATTGCTTGATCGTTTTTAGGAGCCGAGTTGTGTCTAGAAAAATGTTTTGAGTCATTTAGGAATTATATATCAGAGAGTTAGGAATTCTTTTTTACTTCCCAGTCTCCTCATCGCTCTAGTAAGGCATCCTGACGTAGAGTTTTGACTCTTCTCTTCTCAAATTTCACTAAAAAAAATTTAGGATCACGCGGGTATCTTGGAATCGTTCTGATGGTTTTATGATGAGAACATTGTCTTGGTGCCTCCTGTCAGGGGTTTAGTGGAAGTGTCCCGGGGAGTTGAGCTCTGAGGTGTTGTCGTCATAATTTTATCGTTGCAGTTCTGGAATACCTGAGTTTAGTACGCCGACATCGAAAATCTCTTTTATGCAGTTCGTTAGTGAGATAACCTCGACGTCACCCAGTACTGGGGCGGGAGTTCGGGAGTATCTCCATAACTTGTATAACGGATGCTTTTTCGAAGGTTGAGGTAGATGGTTTCCGAAGTTTTTCTTGGTTATGTGTTGAAGGATGGATACAGCTGGATGTAGGATTTGCTAGTTTGGGTGAGATATTATGCTTCCCCTGTATCCCCAATACCTGATTGCATAACCGGAAAGGTTCGGGAGTTTCATAGGTGGGAATTCTTGTAGCTCTAGTTCTTCTTCCATGGATATTGGTTTGAGATTGGGATTTCTTACCGATTATTCGTTCTTGAGCCGTACCTTGTTGATTTATTTCTCTACCTTAATTCTACGTGGCTTCTCAATTTATGGATATGTGACCATTTCAAGATGAATGCATTCGTTCATTTTGTTCGGATGTGAAGACTATATGTTGCAATTTTCATTCCGTTGGATTCAGCTTCAATATTTGTCTATCAATGTGCTAATGGTGGTCAACCTCTTCAGGATGGCTCCTCCAACGCACACGACCCCGAATCCTGAACCGCCACCACCTCCACCTCCTCCGGAGGCATGGCAAGCTGTGATGACCGCAACCAATGCAAACACACAGTTGATCATGCAAATGCTTCAAGAGCGCAACCAAGGGAACCAAGGCAACAATCAGAATCACTTTGCTACACTCAACCAATTCCTTGCTAATGGGCCAAAGACTTTCAGCAATTGTGTTGAGGCAACCGATGCTGACGATTGGCTTGTGGATCTGTGCAAGCATTTCGAGTGCAATAATGTCAGACCTGAGGAGTTTGTCAAGTTCGCTTCCTTCCAACTCAAAGATCAAGCTGCAGAATGGTTCCAGCAGTACAAGGATTCCAGAGGTGGACGTGTTATCACTTGGGATGATTTCCGTCGAGATTTCCGAGCTCATCATATTCCCCAGAGCGTGGTTGAAAGCAAGCGTGAGGAATTCCGCAATCTGAAGCAAGGCTCTTTGTCTGTCTATGACTACAACAAGTTGTTTCAGAAGCTCGCCCGCTTTGCCAAGCAGGACGTCCCTAATGAGAAGAGCATGATATACCAGTTCAGGGGTGGTCTCAGAGAAGAAATTCAGCTAGCTCTTGTTCCCTTTGAGCCCTTGAGATACGGTGAGTTCTACAACATGGCACAGAAGCAAGAGGCTGCTCAGTTGAGGTGTGATGCTTCCAAGAAGCGAGTCAGAGATGTTACTCCTTCTTCCTCTACTCAAGTGGCCAAGCAGCAGAAGTATTGGCTTCCTCCTCCTCCGTTCCGTCAGTCGTATCAGCAGAAGAGTAAAGGTGGCAGTGGTTCTTCCCACCCACCCAACCCTGGCTTTCAAAACAAGACTTCGTCTCAAGCTCCAAGATCGAGTGCTCCGTATCACCGTCCGCTTTCAGAGGTCACGTGCAACAAGTGCCAACAGAAAGGTCACTATGCCAACAAGTGTTTCAACCAGAGGCGTCTTCCTCCTCCTCCTCCTGTCAGATCGGCAAGTACAGCTGTGGTCAAGCATAACCCCAAGTATGCCAAGGTCAATTTGATGAATGCAGCTCAGGCAGAGGACTCGTCAGATGTCATCATGGGTAACCTTCCTGTTAACGATGTTCCTGCAAAAGTTCTTTTTGACACTGGTGCATCGCATTCCTTTTTGTCATTTCCTTTTGCATCGAACACAATGTTGATACCGAGATCATGCCCAAAGTCATGCAAGTTGTTTCTCCCGGCAAGCTTTTGACTTCTAGTTTGGTTGCTCCCGATATCTCTATCACATTGGGTGACTATAAGTTTCTCTCTTCTCCAGTGGTTCTTGGTAACTCGGATATTGATCTTATTCTCAGAATGGATTGGCTTTCTAAGCACAAGGCACATCTTGATTGTGCTGCCAGGCAGATTCAATTGACTCATTCATCTGAGGATGTTATTGTCTTTGCCGCTCGGGATAATACCATCCGTCTGTTTTCTCTCAATGAGAAGGGTGAATTGGATGGCATCTCGCAAATTCCAGTCATTTGCGAATATCAAGACGTCTTTCCAGAAGAGCTTCTAGGAATGCCTCCGCACCGGCCAGTTGAATTCTTTATTGATCTTGAGCCTGGCACGGAACCTGTGTGCAAGCGTCCTTACAAGCTCGGACCTGAAGAGTTGAAGGAGCTGAAGAAGCAACTCGATATTCAAGAGAAAATGGGTCTCATCCGGCCTAGTTCTTCTCCGTGGGGTTGTGGTGTTCTTTTTGTGAAGAAGAAGGATGGAACGGACCGACTTTGTGTTGATTACAGTCCAGTGAACAACAAGACCATAAAGAACAAATATCCACTTCCCAACATCAATGAGATGTTCGAACAACTCAAAGGTGCTCGAGTATTCTCCAAGCTTGATCTCCGTATGGGTTATCATCAGATTCGAATCCGTGAGCAATATATTCCCAAGACTGCTTTCAGGACAAGCTTTGGTTCATATGAATACACTGTCATGTCTTTTGGCCTCGTCAACACTCCTCCGACGTTCTCTCTCATGATGAACTTCATCTTAAATGCCTACACCAATGAATTCGTTTTGGTCTATCTCGACGACATTCTGGTTTTCTCCAAGAATAAGGAAGATCATGCCAAGCACTTGCGTTTGGTTCTTGATAAGCTCAGAGAACATCAGTTCTACGCCAAGTTCTCCAAGTGTGAATTTTGGCTCGATGAAGTGCTTTATCTTGGTCATATCATCTCTTCCAAGGGCATTGCCGTGAATCTTGAGAAGGTGTCTGCAATTGTGAATTGGGAACCTCCTCAGAATGCGAAGCAACTCCGTAGCTTCCTCGGTCTCGCAAGCTATTGTCGAAGATTCGTTGAAAACTTTTCTAAGATCGCGAAGCCTCTCTCAAATCTTCTCTAGAAGCACGTCAAGTACGTTTGGTCTCCGGAGTGGGACATTGCTTTCAACACTTTGAAAGAGAAATTGATCACTGCTCCAGTTCTGACTCCGCCTGATGAATCCAAGCCGTACGAGGTCTTGTGTGATGCCTCTCTCCAAGGTCTTGGCGCAGTATTGATGCAAGAGAAGAAAGTTGTTGCTTATACATCTCGCCAGTTGAAGCCTAATGAGAAGAACTACCCCACTCATGATCTCGAGTTGGCGGCAGTTGTGCATGCTCTTTTGACTTGGAGACATCTTCTATTGGGAAGAAAAGTGGACATTTTCACTAATCACAAGAGTCTCAAGTACATCTTCACTCAGCCTAATCTCAACCTCAGGCAAACTCGATGGGTCGAAATGATTCAAGAGTATAATCCGAGTATCGAGTACACTCCAGGCAAGGCTAATGTGATTGCTGACGCATTGAGCAGGAGAGCTTACTGCAACAGTCTGATTCTTAAGCCTTATCAACCTGAGCTTTGTGAAGCTTTCCGCAAACTTAATCTGCAAGTTGTTCCTCAAGGTTTCCTCGCCAACCTTTTAGTCTCTCCTACCTTTGAAGACCAGATTCGCCAAGCTCAGCTTCTTGATGCTATGGTGAAAAAGGTGAAGATTGGGAGTGCCAAAAGTCAGTCCAAGTACAAGTGCTACCGCCTTGATGACAAGGACACTCTTTTCTTCGAGGATCGTATTGTTGTACACAAAGGTGACCTTCATAAAGTGGTCATGAACAAGGCTCACAATTCTCTCCTCTCCATCCACCCTGGGAGCACAAAGATGTATCAGGATCTTAAGCAGGCTTATTGGTGGACTCGAATGAAGTGCGAGATCGCTCAATTCGTGAATGAATGTGATGTCTGCAGAAGAGTGAAGGCAGAACACCAAAGGCCAACAGGTCTCCTCCAACCTCTTGCCATTCCAGAATGGAAGTTTGACCACATTGAGATGGACTTCGTGACTGGGTTTCCAAAGTCCAAGCGTGGCAATGATGCTATATTCGTTGTCATCGACAAACTCACCAAATGGCTCACTTTCTGCCTATCAAAGAGTCGATCACTGCAGCTCAATTGGAGGAACTCTATACCTCTCAAATTGTCTCTCTGCACGGTATTCCACAAGTGATCTCTTCAGACCGTGGCAGCATCTTTACCATGAAGTTTTGGGATTCTTTTCAGAAGGCCATGGGCACCAACATCCGCTTCAGCACAGCTTTCCATCCTCAAACTAGCGGTCAAGTCGAGCGTGTCAACCAGATTCTTGAAGATATGCTCAGGGCTTGTGTGATCTCCTTCGGCATGAAGTGAGAGGATTGTCTTCCTTATGCTGAATTCTCCTACAACAACAGTTTTCAACCAAGTTCGGGCAAGGCCCCATTTGAAATTTTGTATGGCAGGAAGTGCCGTACCCCTCTCAACTGGTCTGAAACCGGTGAATGTCAGCTTTTGGGTAATGACTTAATCACAAAGACAGAGGAGATGTGCAAAGTCATTCGTGATAACCTCAAAGTAGCCCAATCCCGCCAGAAGAGCTACTATGATAGTAAGCACCGTGATTTGGCTTTCGAGATCAGAGATCATGTTTACCTCCGCGTCTCTCCTATGAAAGGTACTCGTCGCTTCGGTACCAAAGGGAAGCTTGCCCCCAGATACGTGGGACCTTTCAAGATTGTCAGCAAGAGAGGCGATCTCGCCTATCAACTCGATCTTCCTTCAAACTTTTCAAATGTTCATGATGTGTTCCATGTCTCTCAGCTCCGAAAGTGCTTCAAGACTCCTGACCGCACCGTCAACTTCGAGGACATTGAGCTCCAAGAAGATCTCTCCTATCGTGAGCACCCAGTTGCTATTCTTGAAGAGACTGAACGCAAGACTCGCAACAAGTCAATCAAATTTCTCAAAGTCAAGTGGTCACACCATTCCGACCGTGAAGCTACCTGGGAACGCGAGGATCACCTCCGTTCTGAGTACCCGGCGTTCTTTCAGTCCTAGATCTCGGGACGAGATCCTTTCGTAGTGGTGGAGTGTTGTAACACCCCGGATGTAACTTTCCCAATTTGTACCCCAACTCTAGCCGTTTCCGGCGTTAAGATATTTTATTTCCTCGTGTTCGGGTCTTTGTCTCCGTGTGTTGTTATCGCTGTCATGCATCTCATATCATGTCATCATGTGCATTGCATTTGCATACGTGTTCATCTCATGCATTCGAGCATTTTCCCCGTTGTCCATTTTGCATTCCGGCGCTTCGTTCTCCTCCGGTAGTCATTTCTAGCTTTCTTTCGTGTGTGGGGATTAAACATTTTCGGATTGGACCGAGACTTGCCAAGCGGCCTTGGTTTACTACCGGTAGACCGCCTGTCAAGTTTCGTATCGTTTGGACTTCGTTTGATACTCCAACGGTTAACTGAGGGACCGAAAAGGCCTCGTGTGTGTTGCAGCCCAACACCCCTCCAATTTGGCCCAAAACCCACCTAACTCTGCTCCATCTTCTAGAGCGTTCGATCATGATCGCGTGGCCGAAAACCGCACCTCATTTGGACTCTCCTAGCTCCTCCTATGCCTATAAATAGGTCCTCTAAAATCTCGGATCCCCTCTCCCCGAAACCCTAAAATCGCCCCACACCAGCCTGCGCAAGAACATGGTGTCCGAGTTAGCTCCGTTCCGCATCGTAGCCGCCGCTCATCTCCGAATGCCGGCACCGCTCCCACTTGCAGCGTTAGGCCGTAGGGCGCAGACACGCCCGGCACCAGGGGCCGAGGGCCCCCGCGGCCCAGCTTGCGCCGCCGCCGCGCCGGGCGCGCACGGGCCGCGCCATGATCCCCAGGCTGCTGCCCGAGCCAGCAACACGGCACGGCATCCAGCCGACAAGCAGGGGGCTTGCCAGGGCACCCGACGCTCTATGGTCCTCAGGCCTTTCGCCCGGCCAACCGGGCTCCGGGCGGGCCGGCCCCGCCCCGGCCGACAATGGATGTCTTGCTGCAGTCACCAGCGTCCGCACCCCGCCACCAACCCCCGGGCCGCCCGCGCCGGGCCCGCCAGCCCAGCGAGGAGTCCGGCCAGCCACATTCTCCGGCGACCCCGGTCGGACGCAGAATCCGGGCGGGAGATCAGCGGTGGCATCCCGGGACACCTTGCCGCGCGCCGTCTTCCGCTCTCGGGGCGAGCTCCGTGCAATCCCGTGTGGAACCGTTGGCGCGCGCGCCGTCCTCAGTCCAAAAATCTCAAGTCCATTGCTCATGTTCACGACCTACCGTAACTTTGCATCCGGCATAACTCCAGTTTACCTTTGGGTCAGTTCCCTCTGGCTACAGGGGCCGATTTCATGCATACAGCTCAATCAAAAATATCATCTCAGAGAGTACATCATTTCATTCCATTGCATGATTTTCATTTGAGTTCATCTTGATGCCCGAAATGCTGTTAGAAGAGGGCTACTTGAGATTATTGTCAGATCTGCTGCTCCGTTTAGGTTTTTGTCATTTTTGCCATGATTAATGTGTGCATGATATGCCCTGATGCTCTACATGTGTTTTGTTAAGGGTTTTGTCATCTTTCCAGAGGTGCAACCCATGTATTTTTGTGATGTGTGTGGTGACTAGTGCAAGCTTGCAAAGTGGTGCACTTAGTAATTCTGTTTTCAGGGACTTACCAATTTCACTAAGTCCTGGAGCTGTTTATCTCATGATGCTATATGTTCTTGTTGTTTCCTAGTGATCCGTGCCTCTTTTGAGCATGATCAGTAAGGATGTTTTGTTAATATTGTAGTGCTCTATCCATTCATGTCTTTGTTTTGCAATTATGGAGCAACCTAGCTTGAGTCAATCGGCGCTCCACTTTGCTACTTTTGTGAAATCTGGGCAGATTGTCAACTTGTTTGCAATTTTGCCGATACTGCTGTAGTTGATTCCGTGCATGCTATGTTAATTGTTTGCTATGTCTAGCTTTGAATTTGTTGCCTTCTTGATGGAATGTATGCTTGTATTGCCATGACTTGCAACGTAGTGAGTGCATCGTGCTCGTAAACATGCCTACTTGAGTTATATTTCAGCATGTGCCAGTTTTCACTAAGTCTGAAAACTAATTATGTTTTTGCTATGTTCACATGCTTGCAATTGTATTTTGTGATCCCTTTTGGCTCAAGGTCACTAAGGGACTTTTGTTAAGCTCTTTGAGTATCTCCATGCCATGCTTTACTTTGCCATGTTCAGGTCCTGTAGCATGTAGTTTTGTTGCTCCAAAGAGTGCTACCTGATCTGAAATTCCAGACAAGTGTTAATTTCACTAAGTCTGAGATCTGTTCTCCATATGCATTTTTGCCATGCTTGTTTGAACCTGTTAATGGATGAATTGGCTGTAGCTCAGTGCTAGGCTTTTGTTAAGAATCTTGTGTGCATCCCTGCCATGTATTTTTTTGTCATGTTTGGTTCATGTAGCATGTTCATCTCATTGCATTTAGGTGGCTACTTGCTGTAAATCGCAGACCGGTGTCATATTTGAATCGCTTGCCATTTCCAAACCGCAACTCTGATTCCGGCGTTCTTTATATCGTTTTTCAAGCGATTTCATCTCATCTTTCCAGTGGCACACTTGGATTTCCAAGGTTGAGTCCAGGTTCATGCATTTCCTGTATATCTTGCATTTTGCATCCCGCATCGCATTCCGCATAGCATATCATCATTGCATCATATTGCTTGGTCTTGCACGTGGTTGATTGTATCCTTGTTGCTTGTTTGTCTGTTTGGGTAGAGCCGGGAGACGAGTTCGCTAACGAGGAGCCCGTTGAGTTTGCTTTCGAGGATCCAGTCAACTCTGACAACTGTGCAGGCAAGATGATCATACCCTCGAAATCACTACTATCTTTGCTATGCTAGTTTGCTCGCTCTTTTGCTATGCCAATGCTACGATGCCTACCACTTGCTTTCACCTCCCAAATTGCCATGTCAAACCTCTAACCCACCATGTCCTAGCAAACCGTTGATTGGCTATGTTACCGCTTTGCTCAGCCCCTCTTATAGCGTTGCTAGTTGCAGGTGAAGATTGGAGGCCGTTCCTTGTTGGAACATTTATTTAACTTGTTGGGATATCATTATATTATCTTGTTATCTTAATGCATCTATATACTTGGTAAAGGGTGGAAGGCTCGGCCTCTCGCCTAGTGTTTTGTTCCACTCTTGCCGCCCTAGTTTCCGTCATATCGGTGTTATGTTCCCGGATTTTGCGTTCCTTACGCGGTTGGGTTATAATGGGAACCCCTTGATAGTTTCGCCTTGATTAAAGCTTTTCCAGCAATGCCCAACCTTGGTTTTACCATTTGCCACCTAGCCTCTTTTTCCCTTGGGTTTCCGGAGCCCGAGGGTCATCTTATTTATTTAACCCCCCCCCCGGGCCAGTGCTCCTCTGAGTGTTGGTCCGACCGAGTAGACTGCGGGGCCACCTCGGGGCAACTTGAGGGTTGGTTTTACTCGTAGGATGTCTCATCTGAGTGTGCCCTGAGAAGAGATATGTGCAGCTCCTATCGGGATTTGTCGGCACATTTGGGCGGTGTTGCTGGTCTTGTTTTAACCTGTCGAAGTGTCTTGAAGACGAGATACCGAGTCTGATCGGAACGTCTTGGGAGGAGGTCTATTCCTTCGTTGACCGAGAGCGTGAGAGCTTGTCATGGGCTAAGTTGGGACTCCCCTGCAGGGATTTGAACTTTCGAAAGCCGTGCCCGCGGTTATGGGCAGATGGGAATTTGTTAATGTCCGGTTGTAGATAACTTGAACCTTAACTTAATTAAAATGAATCAACCGAGTGTGTTACCGTGATGGCCTCTTCTCGGCGGAGTCCGGGAAGTGGACACGGTGTTGGAGTAATGTTTGCGCAGGTTGCTCTCTAGTTTCTCGCTCGCGCTTTGCCTCCTCTTCTCGCTCTCTTTTGCGAATAAGTTAGCCACCATATATGCTAGTCGCTTGCTGCAGCTCCACATATATTTGCCTTACCCTCTCTATAAGCTTAAATAGTCTTGATCGCGAGGGTGCGAGATTGCTGAGTCCCTGTGGCTCACAGATTACTATTACACCAGATGCAGGGCCTGATGATTCCGCTCCAGTGCAGCGCTTGAGCTCAAGTGGGAGTTCGACGAGGGACTCTCAACGTTACTATGTTTCCTTTCCCGATGATCAGTAGTGGTGCCCAGTTGGGGGTGATTGGGACCATGTCGCATGTTGGGTTCTCTTTTATTTTGGCACCGTAGACGGGCCATGAGTGTTTGGATGATGTAATGTTATTTATGTACTTGATTGACGTGGCGAGTGTAAGCCAACTATGTTATCTCCCCTTTATGATTTATATTACATGGGATGTTGTGAAGATTGCCTAACTTGCGACATATGCCTTCAATGCGATTATGCCTCTAAGTCGTGCCTCGACACATGGGAGATATCGAGGGTGTTACATTGACCCCACGGTCGTACCAACCTCAGGGAGCCTAGAACTCAGTGCCCAGCCTCACCACGACGCCTCCCCTCGGGAGAGTCGCGCGAGGGGGCTGGGCACGGGGGCTGCGCTTGGGTCACGCCCAAGCGCACGCCACCCAACCAGGTCCCCAGGACCTGGGCGTCACGCGCCCCTCCTGAGGCCTCGGCGAGCGTAGGTAAGGAAATTGTTTGAACGTCAAGGGGGACTCCTGAGCATCGTGACTTAGGAGCCTAACTGGTCATGTAGCCCCTCACTCCTTGGACCGTCCTGGTCTCTGGTCGGCCCAATGGCGGTTGACGTATGCGCGGGGCCGGGCTCTGCCGACGTAGAACATTAATCTATCCTCACGAACTCTCCCTATATGTTGTTCGCACGTCAAGGGGGACTCCTGAGCATCGCGACTCAGGAGCCTAACTGGTCACGTAGCCCCTCACTCCTTGGACCTGGTCTCCGGTCAGCCCAATGGCGGTTGAGGTATGCGCGGGGCCGGGCTCTGCTGATGCAGCACAAAGCAAATAGGAAGGGAAACGCAAAATCTCGAAGCAAATATTACAAGCATACTGTTCTCACAATACCAAATGAAAAGTATAAACGCCTCCACAAGGCCTGATGTATGTCGCAGGAATGAAACGAGAAGAATAGCCGCAGGTCACCCCTGGTTGTCGCCGTTGCCTGTGGAAGGTGCTCCCCCGTGGGCGACGATGTTCTCACCTTCACCACCAGCCGCAGGATCCGCGGCATCGCCAGACAGAGGATCGGAGACAAAGTCGCGGAACTTCCCCAGCAAAGCCTCCACTTGACCTTGAACAGCTGCGGCGGCGGCTTCACAGAGATCTTCAGCCACAGGCTCCAGCAGCTCGTCAAGGCAGGCATTGGGGTCGCGAAGGTGCAGATGGCTGAGGACACGAGTCAGTGCGGCTGAAGACAGAACGTGAGCTTCTGCCTCCGCCATGGGACCGAGGCCCTCAACGACCTCCTCAAGCGCCTTCAGCACGAGAGGAAGCAGTTGGGTGGGGCCGTCCTCGTCGGTGTCCAGCGGCTTCTCCAGGCCATGCTCGTAGAGCGTCCTCAGCGCCTTGGGAGATCTCTTCTCGAGATCAGCGAAGGCCACACGGTCTTCGGCCAGGACTCGCGCCTTGGCGTCAAGATCGGCCTCCCTCGCCCCCATCTTCTACTCCAACCCTTCCAACCGGTTGCGCTCGACAGCCTTCTTCTACACCAGCTCCGCCAGCTCAGCATCACGGTTCTTGACGGCTTCCTCCCGGGCCTTCATCTCCTTCTCCTTTGCTTGGCGGTGGCGTACCTCTTCGGCGTGCTTGTCGTGCAGGCTCTGCAACTCGCCCTCCAGCACTTGGCAGCGGTCACGGGCGGCCTTGGCGTCTTTCAGCGCCGGCGGCTCCTTGCTTCTCCCTCTCGGAAGCCGCAATAGCCTGGCCCAACACCGCGCGTACCGCCAGGTCAGAATGAAGCCAGCCAGAGGCCAACTCCAGACGCCCGACCACCAGGCAAGGGGTCAGCGCTCAGGAGATCCGCCTGCAGTTGGGTCATCTCTGAAAGGGCACGCTCCAAGACGGAAGCAGGAGCAGAAGGACTAGGAAGTAGAGATGCAGCAGTAGGAGGAAGCGACATCATCACCAGGGCTTGGGAGACCGCGGGTTCCGGAGCAGCTGCGACCTCATCAGCCGCGTCAAGTACCGGCACCTCCGGAGCCAGCGGGGACATGGGGGCTGACTCCACGCGGTGATGCTCCTCTTGGCCCCGCGAGGGTGACCGGGTTGGGGAGACATGGGCGATGTTGCCTCCTTGCTCTGCAGAGGGAGGCACAGCCGCCGTACCCTCCTTCCTCTTCTTCGCCGAAGATGTCGGCCTGATCAACCAAAGGCGAGCGTTAGGAAATAAAAAGTACCAGCAGGGACAAAGCGAAGTTCGACACACCTACCGGTCCACCGCGAAGTACTCCACCTTTCTCTTGTGAAGCTTGAGGCCTGACAGCATCGGGGCCTGAGGGGCAGGCGTTCGGGCTCCGGCGGCGCCATGCGGTGCGGAGGCAGAACCGGATCCAACCCCAGGAGATGTTGGGGTGGAGGCGGCACCACGGTCCACCAGCGACGACCTACCCTTCATCGGGACGAGGGGTTGCTCCTTCCCTCCTTGGTAGGCGTCGGCCTCGGCATCATCAGGAAGGGCACAGAGAATCTCGGCCTTGCTCAGAGGGGAGGTCTCCCCCACCTCTTCCGGGGTCTCCTCCGAGTCCACCTCCTCTTCCCCCTCTCCACGGGACTCGCCAGAAGACACCTGCACCAGTTTCTGCGCCGTAGGAGCTCTCGAAAACACCGGCGGCACCAGCCCGCGCGCATCAAAAGTCGGCCTGGAGGCGACGAATTCCTCCCGGTCCCTGTGTTGAAACAGGGGAATGAAGGCGCTAGGCGGGTACTCCTGGTTGTCTCCGACTATGAGACGCAGGACGGCGTCCATTTCGTCGTCAGGCAGGTCCCCCGGCCTCAGGCGGGCCTTGTTTTCCCCTCCTTCAAGCTCCCAGAAGGGGCATGCGCACGCCTGGAGTGGGGCAACCCGCAGCGTCAAGAACTCCCTCAGGAGCATCGCTCTCGTTATTTTGGCCGCCCTCGCATTGCCCAGTTTCAGGTTAGTCGTCATCTGCCCCAACACTGACGATGCCCGCTCATTGACAAGCTCTGCCCTGGGCCACTCCTTGCCTTTCTGGGGTGCCTCCGTCGGCAACACCAGGCGTAGATGGGCGAGCTTGGCGTCCACCATGACCCATTTGGATCGAATGTTGTCGGCCCTCTTCCCGGTGCTCGAGATCGAGTTGGCCTTGCCGGACGCAACGAAGTTGGCGCATCCAGAGATGTGACCCTCGCTAACGCGAAGGAAGAAGAAATGGCGCAGGAGCGCCACGGACGGCATCACGCCCAGGTACGCCTCACAATAGTAGGCAAAGATGGACAGGAGGAGGACAGAGTTGGGATGGAGATGCAACGCTTGCATCCCATAGTGGTCGAGGACTTCATAAAAGAAATCAGGGAAGGGAGGGACCAACCCGACGGCAACACTGCTCGAAAAGAAGGGACAGAAGGTGCTCCCCTCAGGCTCCGGCTCATCGGAGGCAAGCCGGAGCTCCGTCTTCCTCCACTCGTTGCTCTCTCCCGCTGTCAGCAGGCGCACTGAGGCAAGGCTCTTCTCCATGATAGTGGGAGCCTCAAGAGCGGGCTCGTACCAAGCCGGAGCCGAGGAAGTCTTGACCTTGCATGGCGCGATGGGCGGCAGATGCAGAGCAAGGCCGGAGCAGATCTGTAGGTAGCGGCGGCGAAGAGCAAGAAAGGGGATCTGGAGCAAGGCAAGGAAGAAGCAATGAAGGAAAGTGCCACCCGCGCCAGCCTTTTGCCAGGTCAAGTAGTTGCCGAGGCAACATGGGGAAGCGGAGACGCCCATGTCCAATCAACTGCCATGCATCAACCGAGGCTGCAGGCTTTTGGGGCCCGCGGTGCTCCGAACTTGACCCTTGGTTTCGCCGCGAAGCGAAGCCCGCGCGCACCTTGGGCCCGGGGGCTGCTGTCGGTGTTCTGGGAACGGGGGCCCCCAGACCTGCCTGCCTGCGGCCCATGGCGTGGTTGAGCCAGTAGGTCGTAGGGCCCATCTTCGTCAACAAGGCACCCAAGACCCTCGCGAGGGTCCAAGCCTCGCGAGGCGGACGATTGAAGAACTCCTCCCGAGCGTCCTAGTCAGGCAGGCTCGCAAGGAGCGGAGATATCAAGGCGGGGCAAACCTCACGAGACTCTCGTGACGTGAGCCATGACAATCGACACCAGGCAGAAGCCAGCGCGCGCCGCGTCCTTGTTTCCTC
The DNA here is from genome assembly GCF_003073215.2 of Triticum urartu. Lineage (NCBI taxonomy): Eukaryota > Viridiplantae > Streptophyta > Magnoliopsida > Poales > Poaceae > Triticum > Triticum urartu. Next base: position 380,134,170 of record NC_053028.1, read on the forward strand.
TTTGGTGCAAAGGAAGCAAGCGCAGCCGCGAGGTACCGAGGCCTCATGCAAAGGTTGCCATTTCGGTGCAACAAGACCAAGACCATGGACTGCAAGATGGAGGTCATTGTGGAGCCCAAGATAGCGTCACCACCAGAGCTTTTCGCAGGCGAAGACCGCTTTTATCAGGATAGCTTGTACTAGTTGTCCCCCTTCGAATTAGCCCGCCATTGTCGGCTCCCTTCCCGCTCAATATTTGGGAAGAGGACCAAGGCTTGTATAAGTAGATCTAGCAACCACCATAGGAGGGGCATCTCATCCTAGCTTGAGGGAATCTACACACCACAAGTTCATACGCACAAGAACACCTCAACCTCAGGAAGCTGTTCTTCCCCTTGTATTGTTCATCATCATCCCAAGAGGCAATCCACCACCACCACACTGGAGTAGGGTATTACACCACAATGGTGGGCCAAACCAGTATAAACACCGTGTCTTTCTGTGTTGCGAGTTCGTCTGCAAGATCTTAGCGAGCAAGAGCGTAGATCGATAGGAGGGAAAGACTTCGCGCGCACCCCAGTGTTCGAACCTTAAGGGTTTGCCGGAACCCCACATCCGATAGAGTAATCAAGGGGGTCAGCAACACTAACAGCCTGGTTACCAGAGCAACCCGAAGCAGCTGAATAGTGGGCAATATCATGTGTTAACCACTTGTTTGTGTAAGCATGACCAGAAGCTTCATAAGAGATTAGTCAATGTTGTGGAGCCGGCAGTTCCTCGCTATATACGTTGGTCCGAGCAGCCCATCGTGTGGAGTCAGGAAGATCATCCACCCCGGGTTGATAATCTGGGCCATTTGGCTTTGGTGGTTGCACCGCAGGTCGAAGGGTATAAGTTTACCAAGGTACTCATGGACGGAAGGAGCAGCATCAATATCCTTTATTATGAAACTTTTCGCCGCATGGGGTTGACTGATAAAAATCTTAAGCCGTCAAACACTGTTTTCCATGGAGTGGTGCCTGGTAAGTCGGCATATCCAGTCGGTAAGATAGCTCTAGAAGTTCTTTTTGGAGATGATCATGACTCTAGGTTAGAAACATTGACCTTTGAAGTGGTCAAGATCCACAGCCCATATCACGCTCTGTTTGGATGGGCGGCTTACGCCAAGTTCATGGCGCAGCCGTGTTATGTGTATCTGTAGCTCAAGATGGCGGGTCACAAAGGAACCATTACAGTGCATGGGAGCCTTAAGATAGCTCTGGAGTGTGAAGAGGGGGATGCGTCTTATGCTGAGTCAGTTTGTGCAACAGAGGAGTTGAAATTTTACAAGGACAATGTTGACCCGGCAGATATGACGTCTTTGAAAAAGCCAACCATAGAGCATGATCCGGTGTTAAAGTTTAAGTCGACAAATGATACCAAGATGGTTGATTTTGTACCCGGTGACTCATCCAAGCAGTTCAGCATCAGTGCTAATCTAGATCCGAAATAGGAAAGCACGCTCATCGAGTTCATCCGTGAGAACCGGGACATCTTTGCATGGAAGCCTTTAGACATGTCAGGTGTACCGAGAGAACTCGCTGAGCACACTCTTAATATTGATCCAAAGTTTAAGCCGGTCAAGCAGTTTCTTCGCCATTTTAACGAGGAGAGACGGAAGGCCATTGGAGAGAAAGTAGCCCGGCTCTTGGCAGCTGGGTTTATCATTAAAGTTTTCCATCCTGAGTGGTTGGCTAACCCGGTGCTGGTACTTAAGAAAAACGACACTTGGCGTATGTGTGTGGACTACACGGATTTAAACAAGGCTTGTCCAGCTGATCCTATTGCTCTCCCTCGTATTGATCAGATTATTGATGCTACAGCGGTTTGTGAGTGTTTGAGTTTGTTGGATGCTTATTCTGGTTATCATCAGATCAAGATGGCAGTTAAGGACCAGGAGAAGACGGCTTTCATAACTCCCTTTGGAGCCTTCTGCTATGTGTCTATGCCTTTTGGGCTCAAGAGTGCCCAGGCAACTTATTAGAGGTGTGTGCAAAATTGCCTTCATAACCAAATTGGGTGTAATGTTCATGCCTATGTGGACGATATTGTGGTGAAATCCAGAGAGAAACAGACACTGATAGATGATTTGAAGGAAACCTTTGATAATCTCCGGGTTTACAAGATGATGCTTAACCCGGACAGGTGTGTTTTTGGTGTGCCGGCAGGAAAGCTCCTGGGTTTTTTGGTGTCTAACAGAGGAATTGAAGCTAATCCAGAGAAGATCAAAGCTATCACCTCTCTGGCTAAGCCGGCATGTATCAATGATGTACAGCGTCTGGCGGGTCGTATTGCGGCGTTAAGCCGGTTCATAAGCCGGTTGGGGAGAAGGCTATCCCTCTGTATAAGATGATGAAAAAGACAGATAACTTTGTCTGGAGTGATGCTGCTGATGCAGCGTTTGAGGATTTGAAGAAGCAGTTGATTGAGCTGCCAGTACTCGCAGCCCCTATTGATAAGGAGCCTTTGTTGTTATATGTTGCTGCTAATAGCCAGGCCGTCGGTGTTGCTATTGTGGTAGAAAGAAAGGAAGAAGGCAAGGAGTATTCGGTTCAAAGGCCGGTTTATTATATCAGTGAAGTGATTATTGAGTCCAAGCAGAGGTATCCACACTAGAAGAAGCTTGTATATGGGGTGTTCTTGGCCAGCCGGAAGCTTAAACATTATTTTCTGGGCCATCCCATCACCGTGGTCAGCTCTGCTCCTTTGGGAGATATCATCCAAAACAGAGAAGCAACTGGCCGGGTCGCTAAGTGGGCCATTGAGCTTGGGCTTCATGGGTTAAAATATGTGCCTCGCACGACCATCAAGTCTCCAGCACTGGTGGACTTCTTCAACGATTGGACAGAGCTGCAGATGCCTGAGGAAAAGACGGATAATACATATTGGACTATTCACTTTGCTGGGTCCAGGCAATTGGAGGGCTCGGGGCTGGAGTTATTCTTGCTTCCCCTCGAGGTGATAAATTTTGCTATGTTCTTCGTTTGATGTTTCCTTGTACTAACAATGCAGCTGAGTATGAGGCCTTACTCCACGGTCTTCGGATGGCTAAGGAAATGAACTTAAGCCGGGTTAGATGCTTTGGTGACTCAGATTTGGTGGCTCAGCAAGTCTCTGGTACTTGGGTGTAACACCCCGGATGTAACTTTCCCTATTTGTACTCCAACTCTTGCCGTTTTCGGCGTTAAGTTATTTTATTTTCTCGGGTTCGGGTTTTTGTCTCCGTGTGTTGTTATCGTTGTCATGCATCTCATATCATGTCATCATGTCCATTGCATTTGCATACGTGTTCATCTCATGCATTCGAGCATTTTCCCCGTTGTCCGTTTTGCATTCCGGCGCTTCGTTCTCCTTCGATGGTCATTTCTAGCTTTCTTTCGTGTGTGGGGTTTAAACATTTCCGGATTGGACCGAGACTTGCCAAGCGGCCTTGGTTTACTACCGGTAGACCGCCTATCAAGTTTCGTATCATTTGGACTTCGTTTGATACTCCAACGGTTAACCGAGGGACCGAAAAGGCCTCGTGTGTGTTGCAGCCCAACACCCCTCCATTTTGGCCCAAAACCCACCTAACTCTGCTCCATCATCTAGATCGTTCGATCACGATCGCGTGGCCGAAAACCGCACCTCATTTGGACTCTCCTAGCTCCTCCAATGCCTATATATAGACCCACTCCCAAGATTTTCGGATCCCCTCTCTTCCTAACCCTAGATCCACCCTCACCGCGGCCGCCGGACAAAAATCTGCACCGACGGACACGTCCGGGTCCTCCCCCGCCGCCGCCACGTGTCCGCCTCCCATTCGCTCGGCCACCTCCCTCCGCCGCCGGCCCGGTTGAGCTCGGATCGGGCCCCTGAGCCCACCTGCTACAGCGCCGCACGCGCCTCTCCCTCGCCTCCACGCCGCGCCGCCCGCGCCGGCGAGGTCTTCCACCGCCGCCGCCCCGCTCCAACTCTGGCGGCCGAGCTCGCCACCGCCCGCCGCGGCCACCGCCGCACTCGCCCGTGCCGCCCGACGACGCCACCGGCCGCACCACCCACTCTGCCGTCCGGCCATGCCCCGCACCACCCCGGCCTCACCTCTCCTTCCTCTCCCGCTGACGAACTCACCTCTCCGGAGCGAACCGACATCGCCAGAGCCACCTCGGGAGGCGTGCGATCCAGATCTGGATTGGGGTGAACAGTAACCCTAGAGGTTTTTTTGTCTAAGTCCCAAAACTTGCAGATCCATATGCTCATGTTCATAGCTCCGTAACTTTGCATCCGTAGCTCCGATTCATGCATATAGCATATCAAAATGTTCATCTCAGAGAGTACATCATTTCATTCCATTGCATCATTTTCATTTGAGGTCATCTTGATGCCCGAAATTCTGTTAGAAGAGGGCTACTTGAGTTAATTGTCAGATCTGCTACTCCATTTAGGTTTTTGTCATTTTTGCCATGATTATTGTGTGCATGATATGCCCTGATGCTCTACATATGTTTTATTAAGGGTTTTGTCATCTTTCCAGAGGTGCAACCCATGTATTTTTGTGATGTGTGTGGTGACTAGTGTAAGCTTGCAAAGTGGTGCACTTGCTAATTCTGTTTTCAGGGATTTAGCTTTTCCACCAAGTCCTTGAGCTGTTTATCTCATGTTGCCATATGTTCTTGTTGTTTTCTTAGTGATCCGTGCCTCTTTTGAGGATGATCAGTAAGCGAGTTTTGTTAATATTGTAGTGCTCTATCCATCCATGTCTTTTTTTGCAATTATGGAGCAGCCTAGCTTGAGTCAATCGAGCTCTACTTTTGCTACTTTGTGAATCTGGGCAGATTGTCAACTTGTTTGCAATTTTTCCGATGATGTTGTAGTTGATCCGTGCATGCTATGCTATTGTTCTTGCCATGTCTAGCTTGAATTTTGTGTGTTCTTGATAGATGTATGCTTATCTTGCCATGACTTGCTCCGTAGTGAGTGCATCGAGCTCGTAAACATGCCTACCTGAGTTATATTTCAGCATGTGTCAGTTTTCACTAAGTCTGAAAACTGATTATGTTTTTTCTATGTTCACATGCTTGCAATTGTATTTTCTGATCCTTTTGGCTCAAGGTCACTAAGGGACTTTTGTTAAGCTCTTTGAGTAGCTCCATGCCATGCTTCGGTTTGCCATGTTCAGGTCCTGTAGCATGTAGTTTTTGTTGTTCCGAAGAGTGCTACTTGGTCTGAAATTCAGGACAAGTGTTAATTACTGAGTGTTGGTCCACCTGTCAGCTGCCGGTGGCCACCAGGGGCAACTCTGGGCTGGCCTACCCGTACCTAGGAAAATCTGAGTGTGCCCTGAGAAAGAGATATGTGCAGCTCCTATCGGGATTTGTCGGCACATTCGGGCGGTGTTGCTGGATTAGTTTTAACCTATCGAAGTGTCTTGAAGAATTGAGATACCGAGTCTGATTGGAACGTCTCGGGAGGAGGTCTATTCCTTCGTTGATCGTGAGAGCTTGTCATGGGCTAAGTTGGGACTCCCCTTCAGGGATTTGAACTTTCGAAAGGCGTGCCCACGGTTATGGGCAGATGGGAATTTGTTAATGTCCGGTTGTAGATAACTTGAACCTTAACTTAATTAAAATGAATCAACCGAGTGTGTTACCGTGATGGCCTCTTCTCGGCGGAGTCCGGGAAGTGGACACGGTGTTGGAGTAATGTTTTGCGCAGGTTGTTCTCTAGTTTCTCGCTCGCGCTTTGCCTCCTCTTCTCGCTCTCTTTTGCGAATAAGTTAGACACCATATATGCTAGTCGGTTGCTGCAGCTCCACTTATATTTACCCTACCCTACCTTTTAAGCTTAAATAGTCTTGATCGCGAGGGTGCGAGATTGCTGAGTCCATGTGTCTCACAGATTACTATTACACCAGATGCAGGTCCAGATGATTCCGCTCCAGGTGACACGCTCGAGCTAAAAGTGGGAGTTCGACGAGGACTCTCAATGTTACTATGTTTCCTTTCCTGATGATCAGTAGTGGTGCCCAGTTGGGGGTGATCGGGACCGTGTCGCATGTTGGGTCATCTTTTATTTTGGCATCGTAGACGGGCCATGAGTGTTTTGGATGATGTATGTTATTTATGTACTTGATTGACGTGGCGAGTGTAAGCCAACTATATTATCCCTTTTATTATCTGTATTACATAGGATGTTTGTGTTGATTGCCTGACTTGCGACATATGCCTTCAATGCGATTATGCCTCTAAGTCGTGCCTCGACACGTGGGAGATATAGTCGCATCGAGGGTGTGACATTGGGATTCTAAGGATCCACTCATGGCGGCTTATCAGCGAGAGGTGGATGTTATTGCCGATCACTTAGAAGGTTATCAAGTAGAGCATGTTGATCGAAGGAAAAATGAAGCGGCAGACTCTTTAAGCCGGATGGGCTCTCAACGTAAGGCGGTGCCGCCTAATGTCTTTCTTGACGTCTTGCATAACCCGTCGGTTAAGATCCCTACAGAGGAGGATTTGGGTATTCCTGACCCAGAGGCTCAGTTGGTGGCGGCTCTTCACATAATCCCAGATTGGACAGTCCCTTACTTGGCCTATATGACCCGGGGCGAGTTACCTGAGGATGAAACCTTAGCCAGGCAGATAACCCGATGGTCTAAGTCAATGACGATCGTCAATGGAGAGTTACATCATCGCAGTGTCACAGGGGCATTTCAGCATTGTGTTTCTCCAGAAGAGGGCTGTGAGATTTTACGAGAAATTCATGAAGGAGATTGTGGTCATCGGCCAGTTCAAAGTCTCTTGTGGCTAAAGCTTTCCGTCATGGGTTTTATTGGCTAACAGCTCATGCTGATGCAGAGGACCTCGTTAGCAGGTATGATGGGTGTCAGAAATTTGCACGTCGAGCCCATGTGTCGGCTCAAGAATTGAGGATGATTCCAATTACTTGGCTGTTCGTCGTTTGGGGGCTCGATGTGGTTGGGCCTTTCAAAAGATCCAAGGATAAGAAGACCCACCTTTTGGTGGCGGTTGATAAGTTCACTAAGTGGGTAGAGGTACAGCCGGTCAGTAAGTGTGATGCAGCAACGGCGGTTCAATTCATGAAGAAGGTGATCTTCCGTTTTGGCTTTCCACACAGCATTATAACAGACAATGGCACTAATCTCTCTAAGGGTGCTATGGAAGAATTTTGTCAACGTGAGCATATCCGGCTTGATGTATCATTAGTAACTCACCCTCAATCCAACGGTCAAGCTGAGAGAGCAAACCAAGAGATCTTGAAAGGCATCAAACCCTGGCTTATGGTTCCCCTGCAGAGGACGTCGGGTTGTTGGGTGGAGGAGTTACCTTCCGTGTTATGGAGCATCAATACCACCCCAAACAGATCTACGGGATACACACCTTTCTTCATGGTTTATGGAGCAGATGTAGTTCTCCCTAGTGACATCCGTCATGACTCGCCTCGTGTGGCGGCTTATGTTGAAGCTGATAATGAAAGAGCATGACAAGAAGCACTTGATCTGTTGGATGAGGAGCGTGACATAACAGCAACTCGATCAGCGATTTACCTACAAGATCTGCGCCATTATCATAGCCGCCGGGTTAAAACTTGAACTTTTCAAGAAGGCGACCTGGTGCTCCGGCTTATCCAGGATCAGACTGATATGCACAAGTTATCCCCACCTTGTGAAGGACCCTTTGTGGTCAGCAAGAATCTAAACAACGGGTCATATTACATTACCGATGTTTGAGACCACAAGGACTCATGCACGTCGGAGGAGGAGACCCGCCGGCCCTGGAATATTGCTCAGCTTAGGCCATACTACACCTGAGCCACCGGCTCATCCAATGTACATATTTTGACGATGTATATATTATGATTAAAATAATAAAGCCCGCATCCTTGCTAAAGCAGGGCCTCTGTCGTTTTTTCCTCTCTAAATTAATGAGTCTTCGATTACTTGGGGGCTTCTGCTTTATACAACAAAGTTATAATTACCCTTTGATCCGGCTTATAGGCCACATACAAAAACCTTGGGACCAAAGAGAGTCTGTGGAAAAAGCACGACTCAAACATAGGTACCCCCCGAGCACAGCTCAAAATGTCACTTGGGGGCTCTTTTGTTCTAAAGAACGAAGAGTTCATAAGCTTGTGATAGGCTATAAAAGCCAGGCTTGGAAGCCAGGTGTATTCACCTAAAACCCCGGGTTATCCTGCCTGTATGCCAGATGCTTCTCCATCAGGTAATCCTGATTGACCCACCGAACTCTTAACAGTCAATATTTTAAACAAGACCCTGAACTCGTTAAGGTTAAAACGCTGGTTTGTCATGAGAGGGCACGGTTTTACGGATAGCAAGGAGAAGCTCAGGCTGTAAAGCCGCTGTCCTCGAAACTTGGATAAATTGGCCTGTTATGCATGATGATGCTCTAACCCCGCGTACTCCTGGTAAGTCTATCTTTAAATAAGAACTGAACTTATCTGGGTTAAAATGTCGATTGGGTCAATGAGGGCCGGCTCACGGAAAGTGCATACCTTCCAGTGGCTAATGCTAGTTTCATTGAAGAAGATATTTTGGCTTGGCGGCCTATGAAAGCCTCGGATTTTTTCTGTTGTTTTGATTTGAATGTCTTCTTGAGATTTTTTCTTCTGTGACATAGTAATATGAGGTTGAAAAACAATAAGGCTTATAATGCCTTCTGAGTCATATATGACATTAACCACTGTTTAATAACCCATCCTGGTCTTCGACTATAAGTCGCCAGTACGAAATAAAGGTAAATATCCGGTCTTTATTAACCTGGTCCGATTTTTATTCATAAGCCGTCAATCTCTGATAACTACCAACATCCAAAGTATTGGGTTATCACCCTTACTACACTGGCTTGGTGAAATCAACAAGTGTGATCAAATATCACAGGTATGATATATTTTCATATATGATTATTATTTTGACCAGCCTTGGTTATGAATCATGATAAGTTCATGTTGGGGCATTATAACCCGTCCAGCGGTAAACCGCTAGGACACTTTTAAATGTTGTATGCAGGAACAGATTCAAACTTGTTAATGTCATAAGGGATATATAGCACATCTTCTCATAACGGATAAATAAGTGTTATAAGCAACACAATATGCATGATGGCATAGCAGAGCAAGAAGTTTAAAGCTAGCCTATTACAAGGCGCTTGGAGCCCAAAGTGATAAACTGTTTTTCAGTGCCCCATATAGCAGATGATTAAACCGAAGCTTATTCATGATTCTTGGCCCGGCTGACTTGATGGTTGCGCCTCATCCCTTGTCGGTTCATCCTCCTCCACCATCTGGAAGTTGGGTTTGGACCAGTCAAAGCCATGAAGGGCGAAGAATTCAGCCTCATCATCTATCAGTCCAGCCGGGTCAATCTCAGGGGCGAAGGTGTGCTTACGAATCGGCGGGATTAAGTCCATCACTTTATATGAAGGAGTCACCATCTTCTTATTATCTGCATCAAAACCCGGCTGATACTTGGTGAGGTTGGTTTCTTCCCCAATGATGGTAGCATGAGGGCGTATTTCATTGACACAAGCAGCAAAATCTTCGTGGTCGAAAGGCGTTCCATCTTCTTTGAGGCTGGTATATCCACTGGCTCTGTCCGCTGGGTCTAATTCTGGTACCCAGGCTTTGGAATGGCTTAAAGCTGTTACAGCTCCGGCTCTAGCACATGATCGCTTGATTTCTTGGAACCGAGCGGGCAAGATGGACAGCTTCTTCAAGATGTCACTTAATAAAGTCGGCCCTTGATTCACAGGGGAGATAGTGGCAAGAGTCTGTTGAGCTCCGGTGTACAATTGTTCAACCAGCGTGTAAACCGCCTTCAGCTTTACCACGGTATCTCGGCTTAGATTACTGCTCCTGGGACCTGCAAAGTTTACACAATGAGTTAAGTGGCAGCTTATAATGGAAAATACTCGCTTTGAATACGTAACAAGGTGACTTACCGAAGATTGTAGAAACCATCTGGACACATGGTTCTTTAAACCAGTGAGTTCAGCGGTAACCTCTTCTAGAGCCGCCTCAGCCTTCTCCGCACGCTACGTCAAGGCAGTCTTCTCATTGGCCCAAGCCTCTTTCTCCGCAGTAAAGCTGGTCTTTAGTTTTTTTGTTTCAGACACACTCAACTGGAATTTGGATTTAGCTTTCTTTGTTTCAATCTCTTGAGTCGCCAGCCGGGTCTTGGCCTCAGACAATTGGGATTCCAGTTCTGCGGTCGCAGCCTCCATACAACATAAGGTTGTTCAGTTTCATGGCAGATTATAAAAGACAAGTCCCAAGTGCTTTGCAAGCAATAACACTTGGCACTTGGGGGCTAATGTCTGTCAGCGCAAATTTTTCAAAGGAAACAGTTTTTTCTAGAAAGTCCCAAGTGTTTTGCAGGAAACAACACTCGGCACTTGGGGGCTAATGCATATTGCTTGACTTTTTTCTACAAATGAGCCGGATAAGCTGTCAACAGTCTCAGCCGGCTCATGAGGTCTATACGGTTCAGTTCTATGCAATGACTAGTAGGACCAGCTCATTCATACTGATTAAACCGGCCCTTGGGGGCTACACATGCAAATTGAAATACTATAAGCATCCAGTTTAGTTGCAAACTGGACTTGGAGGGAGTCTAAGACAGAGGCTTCTAAAGTATTCTAAGTTTACAGATCATTCAATATTATCATAATTAGAAGACTTGGAGGCTGGCAGATTATATAACTTATATAAGTTGGAGAACGTACCTCATATTTTTGGTGCATCTGTTTGACCATCTCAATTTCTGAATCACGGCTAGAGTGCACTTGACTGAGATAACCAGATAACACTTCATTGATACTCAGGTGAGCATAGTGGGAGACGTCAAACCTCACCTTCTGCCTTTCCATAACTTCTTGTTTGGCAGAGTGTCTTGTTAGAATAGTTGGGTTCCCTGGTTCAACAAATCTGGTACCAGTAATTAAAACATAATCATCATGCTTCTCCGGCGGGTTAACTAAGCTTGACGGCTCGATACTTGATGCATCAATAGCAGTTTCATCCGCAGATGGTTCAGGTAAATCCGGTTGAACGTTGAAAGAAGGGTCCTCTGGCTGTTCAGCATGTTCTGGCACAAAAGTTGACTGCTTCGGTTCTTCAGGATGTTCTGGTACGACGGTTGTTTCCTCCTGTTCAGTGGTTTTCAGATTCTCAGCCGGCTTGGTCACCTTTGCTTTCTTGGGTTTTGCTTGACCACTAAAAAAGGAGTTAGACAAGTCCGTATAATGATGCATATATAAAGGTACATCAGAAGGGTAGTTATCTCTACCCGGGGGCGGTCTTGAAGGCCGGCAATTGAGTTTGTGATGAATCTCCAGAGGAGGAACGGGACATCTACTGCAAATATGGAATCAAAAATGAGCAATGAAGGTAATTCATTGAACAAATACAAGGGTTAAAGGTCAAAAAGAACCTCGTTCTGCCGTTTCCGAGGAGTTTTTGGTAAGCCAGAGGGTAAATCGTCATCTCCACCGGTCTGGGTCTGCCGGCGGCTCTCATGTTGCTGTCGTTTCAAAAGAAAATGAAGATCTAAATAAGCCAAGGGGTGTGAAAACCTTACTTTCTGGGTTACCCACCGAAGTTTCTGCCTTGGTAAAGGTTCTGAGTCGGAGGAAATAATAGTTACCTCTTCTTCGACTGCCTGGCTGGTCCACTTGTCATCCTGGCAATAGTCAGTGTCAATAAGGTTGTTAAAAAACAGGCCAAGAGAGTCAAGGGCTACCTCTGACTCAGAGATATCATCCAGCTTGAGTAAATCAGAGCCAGTTTGTTTCTTTTTCGACTTTCTGACAGTCTTCTTGGCGGCTATCGCAGCGGCTCTAGCTTTTTGGCAGCCTCATGGTCGTATTCTGCTTTCCAAAAGTCAGATTTGGAAAGATAACTTGTTGAAATTCACGCAAATACTTAACTGCTGAGGAAAAATAAGTTAAGAAGATTTACCTCTGGCGCCGGGTTAAGCTTGCAGAAAGGATTCAACCCTACTATGCTGCAGTCTTCATACTTGCTATTGAGAAGAGTGGTTGCCATTTCAACAATGGCCTCTTCAGTCAAACGCACTGAGCTATGACGTAAAGGGTCATCAGTTCCTCTAGTGGATGAACACATCAAGCCAGATCGGCGGCTTAAAGGTATGATCCTCCATGCGACCCAGCAGTGGATCAAGTCAACTCCAATCAAGCCATTTCCTAACAAAGCTTGGACTTTTCTGATTTTGGGGACAAGTTTCTTGCGTTTGATAGAGGTGAGTTTATCAGGAAGTGGGTGCTTTGCGTCAAGAAGATCAGCTCGATAACCCGGCATCGGATTTTCATCAGACGGCGAGGTATATGTGCAGTAGAACCACGTTTGATTCCAGTCCTTGGGATGGCTTAGTAGGACTACTAGAGGGTAGACGGCATCTCGTCTGCGTTGAGTTGAAATCCCGCCAAGTTCCAAGCTGGGACCATTGGTGTACTCTTTCTGGTGGTTCAGGTAGAAGTATTCCCTGAAGAGTTCAACGGTAGGTTCTTCTTGAAGGTAAACTTTGCAAAAAACTTGGAGTTACAGATATTAGACACGGAATTGGGTCCAATATCTTGCGGATGGAGTTTGAAAAAGTGTAGAACATCCCTGAAAATTTTGAGTCGGGCGGTGAGAAGCCCCGGGTCATATGGTCAGTAAAACAATGATTTCACCATCTTTTGGCTGAGGTCTCTCTTCAAGGTCAGGAACACGATAATGCATGACACTCTTCTCTGGTAAGAATCCCACAGTGACAAAGTCCTTCAAAGTACTCTCGGTGACTATGGAAGGAACCCAGTTGCAAGTTGTCATCGTCTTCGGCGGCATGGTGAAAGGACAGTATAAAAAGAAAATAATTGGCCGGCTCAAATCAGTTGATGGGATTGCAAGTTAACAATTACAGTGCATAATGGCTTAAGCAAGGGCTAATGATATATGAAGGAAAGATAAGCCGGCAGGGTAAGCCGCCATGACTAAGATGTTCAAAGAGTTATCGGAAGCAACATTGGCTAAGTACTGAGACAAACAAGTTCCGCAGATGGAGGTTACAAATTTGGATCTACCATTGTTTACAAAAAAGGATAAATTCATCTACAAAAGGCGACAGTGGAAAAACAGAGAAGCCGTAGAGGAGATCTGTCACAGTGGGGATATGATCTAGTATTAAAACAAGTGCTAAAACTACCATCACGCAAGTTTCCTATATTTTTGGATCTAATACGTGGATCTAAACAAAGGAAAGGAAGGACGATGATGAACGAGGATGAACACCGAAGAACACTGACGAAACCCTAATGGCAGATTGGTGATGAACAAAGGAAGGCTTACTGGAGCTGGTAGAACAGCGGAGTAGCACCGCAGTTCTCTGGTCTGCTCAAGGCGGTGCAGTGGCCGGAGTTGAGGTCAAAGACGGAGGTCGACGGCGGCGAGGTTCATGCGGGATGTCGCTTAGCGAGGGGGGAGAAAGAAGATGGAGAAGTATGGAAGATGGCTTTCGGGTCCTATTTATAAGGAGACGGGAAACAGGCAGACGCGAAAGACGAGGAGGCCAAATGATGGTTATCTAGTTCATTGGACGCCTCGATTTTTGGGAAGACATTAAGATAAAGATCCGTTGAAGATGACATCGTGGCGGGTTTCCGAAATTCCTGGAGATGACGTCATGGCGGGTTACAAGGTTTTTTGCAGCAAATATGGAAGGATCTTTCTAAGTCTTGAAGGTTGACATGAACAAGTCCAAATCAACCTAGGCCCTAATGTTGGGGATATAACTATTAGGTATGACCCGCCCAGGAGGGGCCGGGCCATCCCTATGAAGATTCATCACAATGAAGCCCAAGGTTACATGGTGATTTATAGATAGGCTTGGTAGAGGGGCCAGACCCGAAGGCGGCTTAAGGCCCATGATTGTAAACTGCCATGTATGTAAAACTTGTATTGTAAGGCATGTGAGGAAGGTCACTGAGCCAGATACGTTGTATAATCTGGCCACGACTCTGACGGCTGCAGGGCGTAAACCCGTGTATATAAGGGGACGACCTAGCGGCGGCTTAGGACAAGAAACAACAGATCGAGAGCAGGGTCAAGCGTATTCGCTCCCTGCTCATTGAAACCCTAGCAATACCAACCTCAAACTAGATTAAGCTTTTACCTTCATCGTAAGGGGTCGAACCAGTATAAACTCCTCGTGTCCTTTGTCCTGATTAACCCCTTTAAGCTAACCTCAACGCGATGGCTCCATGACTAAGTCCTCACACTAGGACATCTGCTGTGACAATTCCACGACACTTTCCCTCCGTAACACCATTTTGTCTTTCAAAACATAATCAAAAAATCAGGTATACCACAAACAGTTTACTAGAAAGAATCATGTGGGATGCCATATAAAATATTTTGGCGCACAGTCTTGTCTGGCTTATGCTGGAAGCTTCGTCGTCTACAGTCCACCGCCCCCGCTTGAACCACACTTGCGCGCCAGTTTCTCGCGGCACCGAGCAAATTCTTTTTTGCCACCGTGGAAATATCTATTTCCCCGCCCCCTCCCTCCTACCAAAAGCCACATTTCCATTGTTCCTCTTTGCTTTCCAAGTTCAAACCTTCACTGCTGCTTATTGGCAGCTCGGCCTCCTTGACGGCGACCCTTCTTCTTGCAGTGCCGCCTCCTTGTCGGCGACCTTTCTTCTTGTAGCGCCGCCTCCTTGTCGGCTACCCTTCTTCTTGCAGCGCCGCCTCCTCGACGGCGATCCTTCTTCTTGCTGCGCGGCCTCCTCGCCACCGACTCTTCTTCTTATTGCGCGGCCTCATCGATATGGTCAGGTAATCCACACCCCACTCACACCATCCTCCTCCTTTCTCGTCCCACATGCCCCGACTAACGGAGCGACACCTTCCACCGAAATCACTGCCCCCCTCCTCCAATTAAGCGCTGCCCACAGCCATTTTACACGCAGTATAACATGGAGCTGAGTAGCATGCGGCTGCAAGCACGAACGAGGTCGCTATGGCTGACATGCGTGTCGACCACCAGATCTTGGAGGAGCACCTCGTCTTCGAGGCCACCGTCGACACCTCCGCGTGGTTGTCTACTTTAAAATACAGTTCGTGATGTTTTCTCGAGGTCATCGCTAGTGCCTTCTAGTGATTTGTCCTCTGTATTGTTAATATGCAATCTAATTTTCAGTTAATAGTTTGGTCCTCTGAAATGTAATGTTGAGTTAACACTTTGGTCCAACAGTTGCTACATTTTGTAGTACTATTCTCAATCATTCTTTGTTTTGTTAACTGTCTTATCTTCTAGTACATATTTCTATTCTGCAATGTCGTGCTCGGTTAACTATTTTGGTTCATTTGGTCTGTTGTCCATTTAACTATTTGGTTCAGTTCTACAATTTGATTTTCATTTGCTGTGGGTACAATTTTGTATTGTTATGCATGCGACACCAATTGAATCAAGATCTTCCTTATGTGTGTTGTAGGGAAACAATGGGAGACACTGCGGTTTACCATCGAGGTTTGTTCAAGCAGGGTCCTTTGGCTAATAGCACATTATTGTGCAGTTGCAAGAATCATTCTAATATTTAGCTTTCTTACAATTTGGTCTTGCACATGTAGGTCCTGCTGTCAGAGGCTTAGACCCACTGTTCGACCCATTTTGCATATGGGGAAATGTGATGTCCATGAATACCAGTCAACTCAGAAACATTGTTAGGATGAAGAAACTTGCGACGAATAACAGCAAGATCTTTCTTTGCACAATGAAGAAGACATCAGTCTGCACAATGAATAAGACATCACACAACTATAGGATGGTACCAACTCTTTTACCTTGTTTTTACCCCTTGCGCCATTTCAAAATTTAGAACAGCAATTTATGCATAGCTTTGTTTTCAGTACTTTTCAAAGCAGTTCACCGATGATTACCTCTCAAACCAAATGCATGGTCAAGAGGCAAGGAAGGTATTCATTCAACACCCACAGTACGATATTGAAGTCTTGATGAAGAGGACGAAGGTTGGGTGGGCAATTATCCATAGCCATTTGCCTTCCACTTCTGCAGTTTCCCAGATGAGATTCATCTGTCTATTTATCGTGTATGATGCTACTTTCCAAAGGTTTTTTATGCTGCATGTGAAACTTGGTGCTATTGTGTAATGGCGTAACTGAGTGCCGAAGCTATCCAATGTAATTCGATTATGAAATCCCGGTTGCTTTTATACGGATATGAAATATCTGGCATGTTTTATAAGAAATATCATTGATTAGTACGTGGATTATCAATAATAGGCTAATTACCCTGCTTATTGGGGTTTTCTATTGCAAACGGTTACTCAGACATCATCGTGGGCGATGAACTCAAACAACCCACGTGGTTTCTAGAAAGTAGGCGTGTTTGATCAACTAACAAGCACAAATGGCTTCCGGCAGCGAACTGTTTGCGTTAGGCCACCTTGCACACACGTTTTCACACAAAGAACTGTGTGGGATGTACATACCTACGGAAATGATTTTTTGGGATTCACCGTGTGGGATGTACATACCTACAGAAATGATTTCTGGGATTCACCATGTGGGATGAACATACCTACGGAAATGATTTCTGGGATTCACCGTGCGGGATGTACATACCTACGGAAATGATTTTTGGGATTCACCGTGTGGGATGTACATACCTACGAAAATGATTTCTGGGATTCACCGTGTGGGATTTACATACCTAGGGAAATGATTGGGTTTCCATGCCTCTCCCGATTGCACACGGCCCCAGCCTGGGTCCCACGAGGGCCTATCCCCGACGATTTTTGGGTCGTGTGGGAAGGACCCCCCTATCGCCCACACTCACTTGGTGACGGTTCCAAATGTCGTCGCGGAAAGGGGTTTTAAACCGTTTGTTTAGGAGCTCGCTGTTCTAGTGTGTCCTTGAAGCACCGCTAGGTGACGCACCCATTTTCCCAGCAACTAAAGACGTTATGAATGCTTGGCAGTCGTGTAGTGATGATTACTCCCTGGTTCAGTGCATCATGCTTTACAGCTTACAACTGGGGCTCCAAAAGCGTTTTGAGCAACACGGAGCATATGAGATGTTCCAAGAGCTAAGAATGGTTTTCCAAGCTCATGCCCGGGTCGAGAGATATGAAGTCTCCGACAAGTTCTTCAGTTGTAAGATGGAGGAAAACTGTTGTGTCAGCGAGCATATACTCAACATGTCTGGGTTGCACAACCGCTTGTGTCAGCTGGGAGTTAATCTTCCAGATGACTCGGTTATTGACAGAATCCTCCAGTCGCTGCCACCTAGCTACAAGAGCTTTTTCATGAACTTCAATATGCAAGGGATGGAGAAGACCATTCCCGAGTTATATTCGATGTTGAAATCAGCGGAGGAGGAGATCAAAAAGGAACACCAAGTGTTTATGGTGAATAAGACCACTAGTTTCAAGAAAGGTAGGGGTAAGAAGAACTTCAAGGAGGACGGCAAGGGAGTTGCCGTGCCCGGAAAGTTAGTTGCCAGGAAGAAGCCAAAGAATGGACCCAAGCCTGAGACAGAGTGCTTTTATTGCAAGGGAAATGGTCACTGCAAGCGGAACCGTCCCAAGTACTTAGCGGATAAGAAGGCCGGCAACGTCAAAGGTATATATGGTATACTTGTTATTGATGTGCACCTTACCAGCACTTGTAGTAGCTCCTGGGTATTTAATACCGCTGCGGTTGCTCACATTTGTAACTCAAAACAGGAGCTATGGAATAAGCGGGGACTGGCAAAGGAGGAGGTGACGATGCGCGTCGGGAATGGTTCCAAGGTCGATGTGATCACTGTCTGCACCCTACCTCTACATCTACCTTTGGGATTAGTTTTAAACCTCAATAATTGTTATTTAATACCAGCTTTGAGCATGAACATTGTATCTGGATCTCGTTTGATGCGAGATGGCTACCCATTTAAATCCAAGAATATGGTTCTTCTATTTATATGAGAGATATGTTCTATGGTCATGCCCCGCTGGTCAATGGTTTATTTTTATTGAATCTCAAACGTGATGTTAGACATATTCTTAGTGTGAATGCCAAAATATGTAAGGTTGATAATGATAGTCCACATACTTGTGGCACTGCCGCCTTGGTCATATTGGTGTGAAATGCATGAAGAAACTCCATGCAGATGGACTTTTGGAGTCTCTTGATTATGAATCATTTGACATGTGCGAACCATGCCTCCTGGGCAAGATGACCAAGAATCCGTTCTCCGGAATAATGGAGCGAGCAACCAACTTGTTGGAAATAACACATACTGATGTATGCGGACCAATGAGCGTTCAGGCTCGCGGTGGCTATCGTTATGTTCTCACCCTCACTGATAACTTAAGTAGATATGGGTATGTCTAATTAATGGAACACAAGTCTGAGACCTTTGAAAAGTTCAAGGAATTTCAGAGCGAGGTAGAGAATCAACATGACAGGAAAATAAAGTTCTTACGATTTGATCGTGGAGGAGAATACTTGAGTCATGAGTTTGGCACGCACTTAAGGAAATGTGGAATTGTTTCACAACTCACGCCGCCTGGAACACCTCAACGTAATGGTGTGTCTGAACGTCGTAATCGCACTCTATTGGATATGGTGCGACCTATGATGTCTCCTACCGATCTACCGCTATCATTTTGGGGTTATGCTTTAGAGAATGCCGCATTCACTTTAAATAGGGCACCGTCTAAATCTGTTGAGACGACACCGTATGAATTATGGTTTCGGAAGAAACCTAAGCTGTCGTTTTTGAAAGTTTGGGGATGCAATGCTTATGTGAAGGAACTTCAACCTCAAAAGCTCGAACCCAAATCGGAAAAGTGCGTCTTCATAGGATACCCCAAGGAAACTGTTGGGTATACCTTCTACCTCAGATCCAAAGGCAAGATCTTTGACAAGAATGGATCCTTTCTGGAGAAAGAGTTTCTCTCGAAAGAAGTAAGTGGGAGGAAAGTAGAACTTGATGAGGTACCCTCTCTTGAACCGGAGAGTAGCGCAGCACGGAAAGATGTTTTTGTGGTGCCTGCACCGACTATAGAGGAAGTTAATGATGATGATCATGAAACTTCAGATCAAGTCGCTACTGAACTTCATAGGTCCTTGAGGACACGTTCCACACCAAAATGGTATGACAACCCTTTCCTGGAAATCATGTTGTTAGAAAACAGTGAACCTTTGAACTATGAAGAAGCGATGGCGGTCCAGGATTTCAACAAATGGCTTGAAGCCATGAAATCCGAGATAGGATCCATGTATGAGAACAAACTATGGACTTTGGTGGACTTGCCCGATGATCGGTGAGCCATAGAGAATAAGTGGATCTTTAAGAAGAAGACTGACGCGGATGGTAATGTGACCGTTTATAAGGCTCATCTTGTCGCTAAGGGTTATCGACAAGTTCAAGGAGTTGACTATGATGGGACCTTCTCACCCATAGCAAAGCTGAAGTCCATCCAAATCATGTTAGCAATTGTCACATTCTATGATTATGAGATCTGGCAAATGGACGTCAAAACGGCATTCCTTAACGGTTTCCTTAAGGAAGAATTTTTTATGATGTAGCCGGAAGTTTTTGTCGATCCTAAGAATGCTGACAAGGTATGCAAGCTCTAGCGCTCCATCTATGGGCTGGTGCAAGCATCTCGGAGTTGTAACAGTCGCTTTGATGAAATGATCAAAGCGTTTGGGTTTATACAGACTTATGGAGAAGCCTGTAATTACAAGAAAGTGAGTGGGAGCTCTGTAGCATTTCTCATATTATACGTGGATGACATACCGTTGATGGGAAATGATATAGAACTTTTGGAAAGCATAAAGGCCTACTTGAATAAGTGTATTTCAATGAAGGACCTTGAAGAAGCTGCTTACATATTAGGCATCAAGATCTATAGAGATAGATCGAGATGCCTCATTGGTCTTTCACAAAGCACATACCTTGACATGATATTGTAGAAGTTCAATATGGATCAGTCCAAGAAGGGGTTCTTGCCTGTATTGCAAGGTGTGAGATTGAGCGCAGCTCAATGCCCGACCTCAGCAAAATAAAGAGAAAAGATGAGTGTCATCCCCTATGCCTCACCCGTAGGCTCTATTATGTTTGCCATGCTATGTACCAGACCTAATGTGAACCTTGCCATAAGTTTGGTAGGGACGTACCAAAGTGATATCGGAATGGAACACTAGACAGTGGTCAAGAATATCCTGAAGTACCTGAGAAGAACTAAGGATATGTTTCTCGTTTATGGAGGTGCCGAAGAGCTCATCATAAAGGGTTACGTCAATGCTAGCTTTGCCACAGATCTGGATGACTCCAAGTCACAAACCGGATATGTGTATATTTTGAATGGTGGGGCAGTCAGTTAGTGCAGTTGCAAGCAAAGCATCGTGGCGGGGTCTACATGTGAAGCAGAGTACATAGCTACTTCGGAAGCAGCACGGGAAGGAGTCTGTATGAAGGAGTTTATCACCGACCTAGGAGTGATTCCCAATGCGTCGGGCCTGATGACTCTCTTCTATGACAACACTGGAGCTATTCCCATTGCCAAGGAGCCTAGGTTTCACAAGAAGACCAAGCACATCAAGCGCCGCTTCAACTCCATTCGTGAATATGTTCAAGATGGAGACATGGATATTTGTAAAGTACATATGGATCGTAATGTCACAAATCCGTTGACTTAAACCTCTTCCCCGAGCAAAACATGATCAGCACCAGAACTCTATGGGTGTTCGATTCATCACAGTGTAACTAGATTATTGACTCTAGTGCAAGTGGGATACAGTTGAAAATATGCCCTAGAGGCAATAATAAAATGGTTATTATTATATTTCCTTGTTCATGATAATTGTCTATTGTTCATGCTATAATTCTACTAACCGGAAATCGTAATACATGTGTGAATACATAGACCACAACATGTCCCTAGTGAGCCTCTAGTTGACTAGCTCGTTGATCAATAGATGGTTGTGGTTTCCTAACCATGGACATTGGATGTCATTGATAATGGGATCACATCATTAGGAGAATGATGTGATGGATAAGACCCAATCCTAAGCATAGCACAAGATCGTGTAGTTTGTTTGCTGGAGCTTTTCTAATGTCAAGTATCATTTCCTTGCACCATGAGATTGTGCTACTCTCGAATGCCGTAGGAATGCTTTGGGTGTATCAAACATCACAACGTAACTGGGTGACCATAAAGGTGCACTACAGGTATCTCCGAAAGTGTATGTTGGGTTGGCACGAATCGAGACTGGGATTTGTCACTCCGTATGACAGAGAGGTATCTCTAGGCCCACTCAATAATGCATCATCATAATGAGCTCAATGTGACTAAGGAGTTAGCCACGGGATCATGTGTTACGGAACGAGTAAAGAGACTTGCCGGTAACAAGATTGAACAAGGTATGGGGATACCGACGATCGAATCTTGGGCAGGTAGCATACCGATGGACAAAGGGAACTGTATACGGGATTGATTGAATCCCCGACATCGTGGTTCATTCGATGAGATCATCGTGGAACATGTGGGAGCCAATATGGGTATCCACATCCTGCTATTGGTTATTGGCTGGAGAGGTGTCTCGGTCATGTCTGTTTGGTTCCCGAACCCATAGGGTCTACACACTTAAGGTTCAGTGATGCTAGAGTTGTAATGAGAATTGTATGTGGTTACCGAAAGTCCTTCAGAGTCCCAGATGAGATCCTGGACATCACGAGGACTTCCGAAATGGTCCAAAGGTGAATATTTATATATGGGAAGTCCAGTTTCAGTCGCTGGAAAGTTTTGGGGGTTATTGGTATTGTACCGGGACCACCGAAAGGTGTCTGGGGGTCCACCGGGTGGGGCCACCTGCCCCCCTGGACCAAATGGGCTGAACATGGGTGGGAACTAGCCCCTCGTGGGCTGGTGCGCCCCCCAAGGGGCCCAAGGCACCTAGGGTTAAAACCCTAGGGGTGGGGGCGCCATCCCACCAACTTGGGGGGCAAGCACCCCCCTTGGCCGCCCCCCTCTAGATGCATCTATGGGGGTCGACCCCCTCTCCCCTTCACCCTATAAATAGTGGGGTTGGGAGGGCAGCCGCACCTCAGCCCCTGGCGCAGCCCTCCCCCTCCTACACTTCTTCCTCCTCCGTTGAGCTTGGCGAAGCTCTGCCGGAGAACCACGAGCTCCACCACCACGCCGTCGCACAGCCGGAATTCTCCCTCAACATCTCCTCTCCCCTTGCTGGATCAAGAAGGAGCAGACGTCCCTGGGTTGTAGGTGTGTTAAACGCGAAGGCGCCGTTCATTCGGCGCTAGATCGGATCTTCCACGATTTGAATCGCCGCGAGTAGACTCCCTAAATGTGTCACGGGCCAACCAATGTGGCGCAGGACAGAACTGAACCAAGGGCCTCACCTCGGCCCACCGGACCTCACGCGGTGACACACCCTCTGCCCCCAGGTCTCGTTATCTTCTCACACCCACACCTACCAACACAGATACCACACAAAATATTTTCTCCTCGTGCCTTTATCCCTCCCCCTTGCATATAGACACTCAAGGGCATCTCTCGCTGTGACATCCTATTCGTCTCTCTCTCTCTCTCGCTAGACCTCTATCATTTCTCGTGTATATCTCTCCCACGCCCCCCCCCCCCCCCCCGCCCCCGTCGGCCCCTTCTATGCATGCCTCTCTTGCATACACATATGTCTCTAGGCCCTGCCAAATACATCAACTACACATTCACACATGTTACATCACGTACCCCATTGATCTTAAAAGCCCTCTCTTCACGTTTATTTCACATACAACATTCCCTTTGAATAAAACCACACAAACTATGGCCACAAAATTATTTTATAATTTCTACATATATACAACATTACCATGTTATATGGAGGAGTATGAACGTTAACTTGCATTGCATGGTGCCCCCAATGATACTTATTCTGCATTGTGAATTTTTATATTTTTATACTATATATAGAGTTTATCATTATAAAGAGAAACAAAGAGCATCTCTCTCTCTCCATCGAATACGCCCCCTCTACGCCCCTTTCACGTATGCACACAAACTATCTCCAGGTCATCTAAAAGTATGCCCCCAGCACATTCACGCATGTTTCATTTTTCTCTCGCGATATATACAATGATGATAATTGTATTTGAAGCGAAAGCACGATACATACATTGGACTTCAGAATCCACTCGTTACAGTCACCATTTATGTTTTGTGGTTATTATACAGTCACGGGCTCACCGTACAACTTTGTATTTGCTTAAGACACGGCTAGTTGACCAGTTAAACGCTCCACATGGCACCTCTAGTGTTGCATCACTTTGTCTCACTACCATTGGGCCCACCTATCGGCGTGTATAAGAATGAAAACAAACGATAAAAAATATTGGACAGTGGTTCAAAGTCATGACCGCGGGCAAAGCGGACAAGGTGGCCTTGTATTGGTATGCTGAGCCGTCTGTTTTAACACACAGGAGCTGGTGTGGTGATTATACACACACACACACACACATGCACTTGAACTGCATGCACGCAACACTCACACAAACACACGCAGCCACGCATGCACGCAACACTCACACATACACACACAGCCACGCACGAATGCAACACTCACACGTACGCACGCATGCATGCACCTCATGCTCAATTCCTCAACCTACACGTGCATGCGCACACATCAGACCCTGACAGACACATACACAACCAGGTGGTTCCCGCGCACGGGTGGAGTCTTGTCATGCCTGCGAAAAATTGTGTTTATCTAACATTTTCCTATGTGAACTGATAGGTGGGACCCACAAGGAATGTGGTCAATTTAACTAGTCAACATAGTGCCACACAGACTATTTGGCCGGTCAACAGAGTGCAATCTGATGATGAACAGGGAGCAAGTGACCGTATAATCACCGCAAAAACGTGTATACTAACCATAATGAGTGTATTCTAAAGTCCGGTGACTGTATGACGCTTTTCGCTTGAAATACACTGACCTCCCGTGTATTTATCTCATCTCTCACTCTCTCTATGGAGCCGAGTAGGCCAACATGCCAGTGCCTAAATTGGCGTACGCCACCCCATTATTGTTGTGCTGGTTTCATAAGAGCGAACAAGCATTCACGTCTACTGTACAAACTATAGATATGAGTTACAAATGCTATGAAGACGAATACAAATATTTGAATCCACTTTATGCCCAATTTCTCTCTGTAGGCCCTCCAAAAGTACATCTCCACACGTTCCCGCATGTTACATCTAACAACTATGCAATACAATGCTACTACTACACTCTAATCCAATAAATCATATGTGTTTTTAGTTTTACTACATCTCATATTGTTACATAATTATTCTGTTTGCATACGTTAAAATTGCCTTTGAAACGTATGGCTAGTGTCATATACCGTGCAGGAAAAATCTCGCCCTTGCCTGTTTAATCAGGTTTGTATCGATGGATCGTGCGAAACAACAAAACTATAGTAGTACTACAGTACAAGTAATAGTTCACTGGGCCGCCGTGTCATGTACTCCTCCGTCGTAAGAGTGGAGCACTCACTTTCATAAATGTTCTAGTACCTTTCGCCAACATGTGGGACATCAACCAACCGGGTCCACGTGCCATACCGAAATAATAGTGCAGAGCAGCAGGGGTGAAGCACCCCAGTCATAGCGCCGACCTAGTAATGAGCAATGAGGCGTCAAATCACAAAGCTGCACCTTTCCCGCGGTTAAGTCAGAGGGACGAAGTAATAATGCTAAAAAAGAAGTTGGAGGGACGAATCGACCATCATTTCACTCAATGTTGAATCCGCTTCTGCCTCATCTTCTTCAAGTTAACTACGTGTTGCTTCTGCCATTGTTCTGCCTCATGTGGGATGCGGATCGGCTTGGTAAAGCACTGACACATGGGACTACATGTTAGCAAACCGCCAGGTCAACGTCCTCGAAAAATAAGAAACTTCCCCCGCAATCCGCGTGGCAAAATCACCTCCTTTTTACTAATCTTGATATTATAATTTTTTAGATCAATATAATCGAGATTTTTATAGATAGCACACAGGAGCAAAACCAAGTGGTACGGTTAAGGGCATTCACAATGTGTAGCCAAATGTGAAAATAGCTTTTCGCATCGATGGGAGCCATTGTGGATGGTGCTGCCAAAGCCAAAAAGATGGAACCGAAGCTCCCAAATTGATTGATTGAAGGAATAGAAAAATGCAACCTCTCTCGTCTTTCTCTCGTGACGCATGTATATAGTATATAGCACAGAGTCTACTCCCCTGTCCCTTCTATCACAAATCACAAAGCAGTGAGGCATCAAATCACAAAGCACGGACGAAGCAACCATCATTTCACTCTTCACTCACTCCGCTTGTCCATCGTCTTCTTCGAGAAACCACCTTACCGCACTCAGCTGGACGGACGACACTATTGTGTAGTACTAGTACAATTGTGCGTCCTTTGGTTCAACGGACTTCCTGGATGCAAATAAGGAGGTTGTCTCGGCTTGCAGGCGGCACTTACGAACGACTTACCGTGGTATCCCTCAATGGTGTTCTCCATAGAACGCACTTCTCCTTGCCACAACATTCGTGATATCGTCGACGTCACCGCAATGGGGAAGGAAGTCAAATAGTTACTAGCTCCATTTTTTGTACACAAGGCCAGTATATCAAAATTACAATTTGAAGAAGGCCACTAACACCAATCGATGCAAAATTGATGGGGTTTGCCTCGTACTAGCAACCAACACTACAAAAATACACTTCCGTGATGATACGTGTTTGTCACAGTAGGTCACATTTTCTGTCGCGTATGTACATCCATGACAATTTTATGACAGAATCAAGATAGTCATACATGTGTTTGTCGTAGAAGTGTTCCATGACAATACCAAAATTATCATCACGGAAGTGTTCACTTCCAGGATGATAAATGACGCATCATGGAAGTGCTTTTGTCAAGGGTAACCAACACGTGGCATCCACCGTAACGGGTCGCCGTTAAGTTATCGGGTCCGATTTTGGATCCGATAACCCGTTAACAGCCCAAACCAATGGGGATTTTCCACGTGTAAAATTCTCATTGGCCGAAGGAAACACATGTCAGCTCATCATTGGGTCAGATAGGCGCTTATGATATGTCGACACATGCGACGGCCCACCACTGACCCATTTAGCTTACAAAGGCCAGCCCATTTGACTTGGTCAAAAGTTAGCGGGTCGGCCCATGAAAAGCCTGTTAATGGTCTGTTCGCAAATAGCCCATTTTACAGCCCGGTAACTCACGGCCCGTTAGGGCCTTCTCGAAATCAGCCCAGCAACGTCATGTGGGCCGTCGAATGTAACACCAGCCCATTTCACTTTCGGCCCAGTATGGCCCATGACATCTTTCGGCCGATATGAGGCCTTTCATATCTTTAGGCCCTTTAGTGGCCCACGGTGACTCTAGCCCATAATGAACAGTAAATTTCTTTGTAACCATTAACGGCCCATGATTCACATGGGCCGTTTCCAGCCCATGTTAGCTTTCGGCCTATAGACGGCCCATACGTTCTTGGGCTCCTTTCTGGCCCTCGATTACTTCCGTCCCGTTACTGGCCTGTTCCCCTAATGGGCCAAATTCGGCCTGTGGCAAGAATTGGCCCGTTTGTGGCCTGTTAACCAGTTGCGTTGTTTCCAGCCCGTCCTATATTCTGGCCCATTAACGACCTGTTATGCCTGTGACAGAATTACTCCTCTGCTGTCCTCCAGCCTGTTAACGGCTCGTTACCATGTCGGGCCGATACCATTTATCTGACGGCCCGAGGCCCACCGATTCTACGGCCCTTTGGAGGCCCATTTATCTGACGACCCGTAGGAGGCCCAT
>NC_053028.1:380162240-380181054 GCF_003073215.2 Triticum urartu
TCTCTTTACTTTACAGTTTGTCTTCGTGAAGTTATTGCCTACTTGCATGATCTGATTGTCTTAACTGTGTGAAGACTATTCTTGTTTGGCTTCATACTATCTTCCATCCTGATCCATACTACCTAGCTGCTGATAGTCTTCGTGCTTTCATTTCATTACTTACTTGACTATGGCTTGTCTAGTGTAGTCTACCTTCCGCTGCATATCAATAGGTTCATTTCCACTGTTTGTCTTCAAAACCTCCGTGTCATGAAGACTTTCATAAAAATCGCCTATTCACCCCCTTCTAGTCGATAACTAGCACTTTCAATTGGTATCAGAGCCTGGTGCTCCCTTGTTCTATGTGATTCGGTTTAACCACCTGGAGTTTTAGCTATGTCGACTGCAGGGATAATCAAGATCTCCGCTGCGTGCCCTGTGTTCGATGGCACTGATTACCCCTACTGGAAGAATAAGATGCGTATGCATCTTGAACCCGTTGACGTCGAACTCTGGTATGTCGTCAAGAACGGCGTTCCCAAGGTCGGTGAAGGTGTCACCGCTGCTGATGTCAAGAGGTTCATTCAACTGGACTCGACCGCAAAGAACATCATCTGTGGTCACCTTACCAAAGGACAGTACGGCCGTGTGAGTGCACTGGAAACTGCGAAGCTAGTCTGGGACTGGCTCTCCAAGGTCAACGAAGGCGTCTCAACCCAGAGAGACTCAAGGATTGATGTTCTTCGCAAGCTCTTCAACCGCTTCAAGAGAAACGACAATGAGAATGTCTAGCTCATGTTTGATCGCCTCACTGATATCACAAATGAGCTTCGCGCACTTGGCACCACTGAGATCACCAAGCATGAAATCGCCAAGAAGCTCCTGAGATCACTTGACAGCTCATTTGACACCCTGTCCCTGATGATTCAAGAATGCCCTGACTTCACGACTCTCAATCCGTCTGACATACTTGAGAGGCTCAACACACATGAGTTCCAGTTATCAGAGAAAAGAGATATCTATGGTCCCAACTATGGCCTAACTCGCGCTTTGAAGGCTAAAGTTGTTTCCTCGTCTCAAGAAGAATCTGACTGCAGTTCTGAGGATCCTAAAGACATTGGAAAGGAGCTCTCTATGCGTGTGAAGAATTTCCAGAAGTTCACCAAGAAAAGGGCTTCAAAAAGTCTTCAAGATCCAGCTCAAGAAATGATGAAGCTTCCTCTCGTGACTATAAGAAGAGAACATGCCACAAATGCAAGAAACCTGGTCACTACATCTCTGAGTGTCCTCAATGGAACAATGAGACCAAGAAGAAGAAGAACAAAGAATATGATTCCGATGACAAGAAGAAGAAGAAATCCTCAAAGTATTCATCAAAATCTTCATCTAAGTCTTCATCACACAAGAAGAGCTCATCAAGCAAGGCTCGTGCGTTTGTTGGCAAGGAGATGGATTCAGAGGAGGAGTCTGCTTCAGAGGAGGCGGAGGTGGAGTCTGAGGAGGAGTCTGATTCAGGCATGGCAAACCTGGCTCTAGCTTCAGCATATGTCGCCAAGTCCATCTTCAACACTGAAGAAAATGGCCTCGTCACCAACGCCGATGCTGATGATGAGGATGACTCTGCTCCCACCTACTGCTTCATGGCACGCGGTGCTAAGGTAAACCATCGAGCTTCCCTTTCAAACATCAAGTGAAGATGAATTTGAATGTGAATCTAAACCTAGCTACAAAACACTTGCTAAAATTGCAACAGAACAAAAAAATGCTATGGAACATATTCAAAAGTTGCTAGACAAAAGCGATGACTTGTTGGACGCGGAAATGACTCGAACTCAGTCCTTAATTGAAGACATTAAAAATCTTCACGTTAAGTACGAAGAACTAGAAAGTCGTCATGAAACGCTCTCAACCACTCATGAAAAGCTCTACTATGATTATATTCAAAGGAAGCAAGAGCTTGAGAACTTGAGATCGGCTCATGAAGATCTTAAAAAGGAGAACGAGTCACTCCGTGCTCAACCGATCAATTCCGCTCAGTAAGACTTTGATCCACCATGTTTAAAATGTCTTGAGCGTGATAATGTTGTCTCTGTTGCTGAATGTTCTACTGCTGCTATTGTTGCTATGTCTTCAACTGCTGATGTGGAAACTAACCCTTTTTATGAGGATACCATTACTATTGCTGATGAGAATGCGAGGTTGAAGACATTGCTTGAAACAGGGATGTACAAAAGTCTCAAAGGGTATCAGACACTATGCGATGTCCTCAAGAAACAGATTCTGAACCAAAACCCTAGGAAAGAGGGTGTTGGGTTCGAGAGGAAAATGAATTGTAAGTGCATCTAGTGCCACCCTGAGAAGTACCCCAAAACCACATGGGTTGCTACGAAGGAACCTTCAGTGGATCCATCTACCTTATCTGGATTCACTTGTGCTAACCCTATTATCATTGAGGAATCCCTTGATGCAAACTATAAACTGTTTGTATGAAGCAATTGAAGTCAAAGGTGGTATGTGAAGACATTCACATTGAAGACTATGACAAGAGAAGACATTGCGTGAAGACTATGGAGCGCGAAGACTTAGTTGTTTCATCATTCTTTTTCTTCTTTGTTGAGTCATAGGAATCACCATACTGTTAAGTGGGGTCCAAGTGAACCAGTCAGAATGACTGAAGTGATGCTTCACCAAAATCCTATGTCTTCGAGTGAAGACAATGAGAGCAAATCTTATCCAGAGCTGGATAAGTCAGCTTTGCTTGTAGCCCAAGTAAAGTTGCCGTGTGTGTTTGAAATCTGACCGTTGGAACACGTGTCAGTTCCTTAGTGACCTAGGGTCATTTCGGACAAATCAGGTCGGGTTGCCTAGTGGCTATAAATACCCCACCCCCTACAACCATAAACGGTTGGCTGCTCAGAGTCAGTATACGGCTTTTGTCATTTGAGAGCAACCCACCTTGAAACCTTTCAGAGAGAATTCCTTGCAAGGACAAAGCCCTAAACACCCAGAGCCAAAGAGTGTTAGGCATCACTGAAGTTTTCCTGTCTGTGTGATCTGCAGACTTATTGCACCTGAGGACTATGTATCCTCCAGCCGGTTAGGCGTCGCGTTCTGAGCATCCAAGAGTCATTATGGATCGCCGGTGAATGAAGTCTGTGAAGGTTTGGAAGTCTACCTTGAAGACTTACCAAAGTGATTGGGCGAGGACTGGGTGTCCTTAGCTCAAGGGGAATAAGGTGAAGACACGGTCTTCTGAGTTGAATCTCAGCCTCCCTAACCAGACGTACAGTTGTTACAGCAACTGGAACTGGTCCAACAAATCATAGTCTTCAACGAGCCACTGGTTCTATCCTTCCCATCTCTTTATTTACAGTTGGTACTTGTGAAGTCATTGCCTGTTTGTATTACCTTTTGTCTTCACTGAGTGACTACTTGTTCTGATTGGTTTCATACTATCTTCCAACCTGATCCATACTTCCTAGTTGCTATTAGTCATTGTGCCTTCACTTCATTGAATACCTGACTATGGCTTGTCTAGTGTAGTCTACCTTCCGCTGCATGGTAATAGGTTTATTTCTATCGTTTGTCTTCGAAACTTCCATGTT
This sequence comes from Triticum urartu, assembly GCF_003073215.2. Lineage (NCBI taxonomy): Eukaryota > Viridiplantae > Streptophyta > Magnoliopsida > Poales > Poaceae > Triticum > Triticum urartu. Next base: position 380,165,825 of record NC_053028.1, read on the forward strand.
TTGAAGACTTCCGTAAAAATCGCCTATTCACCCTCCCTCTAGTCGATCACTAGCACTTTCAATTGGTATAAGAGCAAGGAACTCCCTTGTTCTGTGTGATTCGGTTTAACCACCTGGAGTTTTAGCTATGTCGACTGCAGGGATAATCAAGGTCTCCGCTGCGTGCCCAGTCTTCAATGGAACTGAATATCCCTACTGGAAGAATAAGATGTCGACCTCTGATATGTCATCAAGAATGGTGTCCCCATGGCCGGTGAAGGTGTAACCGCTGCTGATGTCAAGAAGTTCATTCAACTGGACTCCACGGCCAAGAACATCATCTGTGGTCATCTGACCAAAGGACAGTATGGCCGTGTGAGTGCTCTGGAAACATCTAAGCTAGTCTGGGACTGGCTCTCCAAGGTCAACGAAGGAGTCTCACCCCAGAGAGATCAAAGAATCAGTGTCCTTCGCAACCTCTTCAACCGCTTCAAGAGAAACGACAATGAGAATGTTCAACTCACGTTTGATCGACTCACTGACATCACAAATGAGCTTCAAGCCCTCGGCGCTACTGAGATCACCAAGCATGAAGTCGTCAAGACACTCCTGAGATCACTTGATAGCTCGTTTGACACCCTAGCACTAATGATTCAAGAATGCCCCGACTTCAAGACACTCGATCCGTCTGACATACTTGAAAGGCTCAACACACATGAGTTTCAACTTTCTGAGAAAAAAGACATCTACGGTCCCAACTATGGGCGAACTCGTGACTTGAAGGCAAAAGCTGTATCCACATCTGAAGAAGAATCTGACAGCAGTTCTGATGATCCTGAAGACATTGGAAATGAGCTTGCTATGCTTGTGAAGAAGTTCCAAAAATTCACCAAGAAGAAGGGCTTAAGAAAGTCTTCACGATCAAGCTCAAGGAATGAGGAAGCTTCTGCTCATGACTACAAGAAGAAAATGCCAAGTGCAAGAAACCTGGCCACTACTCTCTGAGTGTCCAGTGGGACAATGAGAACAAAGAAGAAGAAGAGCAAGGAATATGACTCTGACGACAAGAAGAAGAAGAAATACTCAAAGTCTTCTTCCAAGTCTTCCTCAAAGTCTTCATCACACAAGAAGAGCTCATCTGGCAAGGCACGTGCGTTTGTTGGCAAGGAAATGGATTCAGAGGAGGAGTCCGCTTCTGAGGAGGCGGAGGTGGAGTCTGAGGAGGAGTCCGATTCTGGCGTTGCAAGTCTGGCTACAGCATACGTTGCCAAGTCCATCTTCAACACTAAGACAATGACTTCATCACCGACGCGATGCAAATGACAAGGACTACTCCGCTCCCACTACTGCTTCATGGCACGCGGTGCCAAGGTAAACACACGCACTACTCACTATCAAACATCTAGTGAAGATGACTCTGATTGTGGTTCCAAACCCAGCTACAAAACACTTGCTAAAATTGCAACTGAACAACAGAAAGCTATGGAACATATTCAAAAATGTTAGACAAAAGCGATGACTGTTAGACGCTGAAATGACTCGATCTCAGTCCTTAATTGAAGACATAAAAAATCTTCATGTTAAGTATGAGGAACTTGAAAGTCGTCATGAAACGCTCTCAACAACTCATGAAAAGCTTTCCTATGATTATCTTCAAAGGAAGCAAGATCTTGAGAAATTGAGAGCGGCTCATGAAGATCTTCAAAAGGAAAACGAGTCACTTCGCGCCAAACAGATCAGTTCCTCAGGAAGGATTTGAACCACCATGTCTTAAATGCATTGAGCGTGACAATGCTACTTCTGTTGCTGATGTTCTACTGCTGCTACTATTGCAATATCTTCAACTGTTGATGTGGTAACTAACCCCTCTGCTGAGGATACCACTGCTATTGCTGATGAAAATGCTAGGTTGAAGACATTGCTTGAAATAGGGATGTACAAAAGTCTCAAAGGGCATCAGACACTATGTGATGTCCTCAAAAGGCAGATCCTGAACCGAAACCCTAGGAAAGAGGGTGTTGGGTTCGAAAGGAAAATGAATGCTGATGGCTCTTACTGGAAACCTGAGCAGTACCCCAAAACCACATGGGTTGCTGCAAAGGAACCTTCAGTGGATCCATCCACCCTATCTGGCTTCACTTGTGCTAATCCCATTGTTATTGATGAATCCTTTGATGCAAACTATAAACTGTTTAAGAATCAGAATGGTGAAGTGTTTGCCAGGTATATTGGTACTAACTGCAGGAATGGGCCACCTATGAAGAAAGTCTGGGTGCCGAAAAAGTGTTGGAGAATCTTCCTGTGAATGTCGTCATGATGCCACAAGTGAAGAAGACAAACCCTAGACCACAGGCTTCATATGGTCCAAAGGCTTCATACAGACAAAGGACTCACCTGAGTCGCACTAACGCAAATGTTTTGCAGGGAAACCATACTCATGCCTATGAGTATGAGCGCGTTTCATCAAACCACCATGTTCATTAGACCAAGAACTACTCTGCTTATTCTTATGAGTACTATTGTCCTCCTGCAAGACTATTTGCTAGGGCTCCAAAGCCAAAGTTCTCAGATGCTGCACTTAGACTCATTGCTTCGAAGCCACCCTTGAATATGTGGGTGGCTAAGAAATCTTAACTCTCTTTTGCAGGGAAAGGTCTCTAGCCGAAAATCAAATGCGTCTGAAGCTATTGCTGGGGACCTTAAACATCTTGTAGGGTGCAAGATCAAATGCCCAAATGGTCTTATTATGTATTTTGTTCCTGAGTCGCTTGCTACTTGCCCTATCAGTCTTAACCTCGATCTAAGCTTTCATAATCCACTTGCTCATCTAATGTTTATGCTTCACAATTCTCTTCGTGAAGCCTATCCCCCTAACTGCACTGTAGGGTATGACACCAACTGCTTCAATATGGATTATTGATAGTGGGTGTACTAATCACATGACTGGCAAGCGAAGTCTTCTCATGGACTCAACTTTACGTCCATCTGACAAGAGTCACATCACATTTGCTGATACTGGTAAAAGCAAGGTATTGGGTCTAGGTAGAGTTGCAATCTCAAGGGATCAACACATGGATAAAGTGATGCTTGTTGAATCCCTTGGTTTCAACTTAATGTCGTTCTCAATGCTTTGCGATTTAAACATGATTGTCATATTTGGAAAATATCATTGCCTTGTTCTAATGGAATCTGACAAGTCTCTAGTCTTTGAAGGGTATCGGAAAGATGATTTTTACGTGGTAGATTTCTCAGCAGGACCACAGCTTTCCGTATGTCTTCTAGCAAAAGCTTCAGAATGCTGGCTCTGGCATCGGAGGCTAGGGCATGCCGGCATGAGGAACTTGCACAGTCTTGCAAAGAAGAAGCATGTCATAGGCATCGAGGGCGTAAAGTTCAAGGAGGATCACCTATGCGGTGCCTGTGAAGCTGGAAAGATGACAAGGGCCAAGCATCCCTCGAAGACAATCATGACAACGACTCAACCCTTCGAACTGCTACACATGGACCTCTTCGGTCCCACTCACTACTCAACTCTTACTACTACTGCTTGTCTCTATGGCCTCGTCATTGTTGATGATTATTAAAGATATACTTGGGTGCATATAATCCTCTACAAGACTGAAGTGCAGGATATCTTCAGACGCTTCGCCAATCGAGCCATGAACAACTATGGCGTCAAGATCAAGCACATCAGAAGTGACAATGGCACTGAATTCAAGAACACTGGCCTCGACATTTGGGCATCACTCATGTATTCTCAGCTCCGTACATGCCGCAACAGAATGGCGTCGTGGAACGCAAGAACATAACACTTATTGAGATGGCCCGGACGATGCTCGATGAATACAAGACTCCAAGAAAGTTCTGGCCTGAAGCCATTGATACTGCATGCCATATCATCAACCGTGTTTATCTTCACAAGCTTCTGAACAAAACATCCTATGAGCTCCTCACTGGTAAGAAGCCAAATGTCAGTTACTTCAGAGTATTTGGTGCCAAGTGCTGGATCAAGGATCCACATCACACTTCAAAATTTGCACCGAAAGCACATGAAGGTTGTATGCTTGGATACGGAAAGGATTCACACTCCTACAGAGTATTCAACCTCTTTCACTATAAAGTGGTTGAAACTGTGGATGTGCGGTTCGATGAGACTAACGGCTCGCAAAGAGAGCACAGGCAAAATGTGCTAGATGAAGTTCCAACCAGTGAATCAATCAAACTTATGGGAACTGGAGAAATCATACAATCTGAAGCTCAGCCTAAAGAGGAACTTATCATCTCCGCACCTGATCAACCTGAAGACAGTGCTCGGCCTGAAGACAATCCTTCTAATGATGACAATGATCAGCAAGAGCAAAATCTTCGTCCTGTACATCCTCGTGTTGCAAATGAAGTACAGATTGAGAGAATAATTGATAGCATCAATGCACCAGGTCCACTCCCTCGTTCAAGGGCAACACAACTAGCAAATTTTGTGGGCACTTCGCATTCGTCTCAATATCTGAACCCAAGAAAGTTGATGAAGCCTTCATGGAACCTGAATGGATTCAAGCTATGCAAGAAGAGCTTCAACAGTTTAAGCTAAATAATGTATGGGACCTGGTTAAGCGTCCCGATCCTCGTAAGCACAATATAATAGGCACTAAATGGATATATCGCAACAAGCAAGATGAGCATGGTCAAGTTGTCAAAAACAAAGCTCGTCTCGTTGATCAAGGATACACTCAAGTTGAAGGGATTGACTTCGATGAAACATTTGCTCATGTGGCTAGGCTTGAAGCCATACGCATACTGCTAGCTTATGCAAATCATCATAACATTCTTCTGTATCAAATGGATGTGAAGAGCGCTTTTCTCAATGGCAAGTTTGAAGAAGAAGTGTATGTTGCACAACCGCGTGTCTTTGAAGATCCAAAACATCCTGACATGGTGTACAAGCTAAACAAGGCACTGTATGGCCTCAAACAAGCCCCTCGGGCTTGGTATGACACACTCAAAGACTTCCTAAAGAGAAAAGGCTTCAAACCTGGTTCCCTCGACCCCACTCTCTTCAGAAGACATATGATGGTGAACTGTTTGTGTGCCAAATATATGTGGATGACATTATCTTTGGCTGTACCAATCAGAAATACAGTGACGAGTTTGGATATATGATGCAAGAGTAATATGAGATGTCCATGATGGGTGAGCTAAAGTTCTTCCTTGGTCTTCAAATACGTCAGCAACGCAACGGCATCTTTATATCTCAAGAGAAATACCTCAAAGATTGCCTGAAGAAATTTGGGATGCAAGATTGCAAAGGCTTCACGACGCCAATGCCAGCCAAACATCATCTGGGTCCCGACGACAATGGTAAAGAGTTCGATCAAAAGGTATACCGCTCCATGATTGGTTCCTTGCTTTATTTATGTGCATCTAGGCCAGATATCATGCTTAGTGTTTGCATGTGTGCCCGGTTCCAAGCGGCACCAAAGGAATCGCATCACTTAGCTGTGAAGCGAATTCTCAGATATTTGGCTCACACCCCAACACTAGGATTATGGTATCCAAAGGGCTCAGAGTTTGATCTAGTTGGATTCTCGGATGCTGATTATGCTGGTGACAAGGTGGATCGCAAGTCTACATCAGGCACATGTCATTTTCTGGGACGATCACTTGTATGTTGGTCTTCAAAGAAGCAGAACTGTGTATCTCTCTCCACTGCTGAATCTGAATACATTGCTGCTGGATCTTGCTGCGCTCAGCTTCTATGGATGAAGCAAACACTCAAAGACTATGGCATTCATCTGAAGCAAGTGCCACTCTACTGCGACAACGAAAGCGCCATCAAGATTGCCAACAACCCAGTTCAGCACTCGAAGACAAAGCACATTGAAATTCGTCATCACTTTCTTAGAGATCATGTTATGAAGGAAGATATTGATATCATCAACGTCAACACTGAAGAGCAATTGGCAGATATCTTCACCAAGCCCTTGGATGAGAAGAGGTTTTGCAAGTTACGGTGTGAGCTAAATATCTTGGAATCCTCAAATGTCCTGTGATCAGGCCACACATCCTACACTTAAGCATGTTGATGACCTTAGATGTGCAACACACGAAGTAAAGTATACTTCAAACAATGAAAGACTTACATTCTTAAGTGTGAAATATTGTGAATTTGACTTCGGAGCACCACGGATAATTGTGCGCCGTGTCTGGGTCTAATATTTCCTATACGTGGGTAACACCCAAACATTTTCCCTTTGAAGTGTCTATCTCATGCATTACATTATGCAAAGTCTTCGCAATTTGTTTTGTCTGCAATGATTAAAAGTTCTCCTATTTATCTTCAACTTACTGGTTGGTTTCTGTCCTCCTATCATTCACTTATAGCTATGGCTTCTTGCTGAATCTTTCGAAACTAAGTGAATGTGATCGGACCCTACCCCTCTATGCTTATTTCCTAAGGCTATCTATCCAATCATATGCATTCTATTGACACTCTCAAAACGTCTTCTCTTACATCCTCAGCAGAAGACACATGGAACAAAACATTAATCCGTTTTCAATGCTAAAATCCTTTCACCTGACCCGGAGAAGTGGGACGACCACCTGACAATCAGGCAGTGCGTGGGAACGGGAACACCTCCAATGTGTTGCATTGATAGCCACCGTGTCCTTCAAAGTGAATCGCAGGGGCACCTGTTGTAATAACATTGTGGCCATCCCTATCCCTATAAATACACGACCTCACCACAGTCCATTATCCCTTCTTCCACTCCTCGCACAAAAACCCTAGGCACACCCGCTAGCCCACGACGATGCTGACGACAGCGCTTCGCTGCCGCGACCTCAACGACATTTCCTTCACGCCGACCGCGGACATCATCTTCTCCGCCGTCGCCCTAGGTGTCCTCCGTCGCCAAGTTAGGGCACAGAAGATTCGAACTGCTCCGGCCTCCTCTTCCACTCCGTCTTAGCAGTTCTTCGTGTGTAAAATAAAACTCCTTTTTACGGACCCCTTTGATCCTAATAGATTCATCATTTTCTACACAAGCAGTTTCTATTCACCACAGTTGAATCTATTTCATACTGCATCTTCATAATAATGCCTAGTATGTTCACTTATGCTCACAAGTAGTTAGATCCTCAATTGTATACTTATTCATGGTTTCGTACAAATCTGGAACCAACTCTCTATCTATGAGTGAATTCTTTCGCACTATGAGGGTCAATGTCTTCTAAACTGATTTATCTTCAAAATTCTTCTGAGAATGCATAAGACTCTTCCCCTTCCCTCGCACCTTATGCTTGTCACAGGTACATGTCCGTGGAGAATCCCTTGTTCTCATAGTCTGCATTCATTTGCAGAATTCTTACAGCATCATATAAATTCTCCTGAGCCAGTTCTTGTCTGACTAGTAGACGGAAGACTTTGACAGCTTTGAAGCCTTGCAATTTAAACTTCATGGCACCAGAGAAATCTACAAGGAAGGGTGGCAGACAGCATCGTGGCAACACCTCAAGATATTTGCCTCTTGACCTCTATGAGCTGTACAAGACAGATCCAGAGGAGGACTACAATCAGCGAAAAACTCGAATCCAATGGATTCGAAGATATTGGGCAGAACAGTGGTTCAAGTACAGGTTCGTGACCCAGGAGTATGCTGAGAAGAATGCCATCAAACGACCATGGGGAGACATTCTATACAGAAATCTTCAACCCAGGTCCAGAGCTGAAGCCATTGAACAAGGCTTCTATCCTTGCATGGTCCATGGACCACAGGCCTGCAGATGCAGACCCATCTTCATTATTGTGGTGCCGCGACGATAATTTGTTCAAGCACAACTTCCAATTTTCCAAGAATTCGGCCAAAGAAAACAAGAAGTCACGGGGATTAGACTTCAATCCAGGCCCCTCTGCTCCTCGTGCCGATGGCACATGCGAAGCTGAACCCAATCTTGTTGGGCCCTTCTACAACCTAGAAGGTCTCATCACTCATATCATGGTTCAAGGGATAGCCGTGGATGAGCCCGCAGACGACGCTGATTCTAACGAAGCGCCTGCACCACCGAAGCCAAAGAAGCTAAAGAAACCTCAAGCTTTGAAGTCTTCCCGAGCACCAAAGGCCTCACAAGCGAAGCCTCTGGCCACTGCACCTCCTGAACATAGTGTGCAGTCTGAAGATTTGTCACGCATCTCCAAGCCCTCCAAAGTGAAGATGCCCTTGCAACCCACTAGCCAAGAACTGACCGCTGCTGCTATTCTGCGCAATGACGCCATTGATCTGTACAGCGACGACGACCTTGGCGATGACGCTCTTGAGCAATTGATCAAGAGCAAGCAAGAGGCAGAAATCTTCAATGACCTTCCTCTCTTTGATGTTGAAATCATAAACAAGTTCATTGATGAGTGGTTTGACAGCCCAAATGTTAGCTTTGATGATCTTCAGCTTCCCATTGGCCTTAGCGTCGCCTTCCACGGAGCCATTGCTGCTGAGCTGGCTCTTGCTCAGAAAATTGTTGAGCTGAAGCATAATATAGATTATGAAAAGGCTTAGTTCAAGAAGCATATGGCCAAGCTCACTGTTGAAGACATTCAGAACTTCCAGGTCATGATGCATGAGCTCAAGGAAGCATTCCGAACGAAACACGAAGAAGACAAAGGTTCTCGTGAGCGCATGAAGGATCTTGCTGCTAAATGTGTTCAGGGATACAATGAAGCTGAAAAGCCCAAGGCTTTGGGGCGACCAGGCATCGACCCCCGAATGGCGGCCAAGAAGAAGAAGAAGCCAACTGTGGCAGAACCCGAAGCACCAAGGCAGGAAGTCCATCCAATTGTCTTCCCAGCCAGTATGACAGGCTCGAAGCCTAAGGTCCCCACAGTGGCTTCAGAACTGAAGAAAACAAGGGCAGCTGAAGCCGAAGCCAGAAAGCGCAAAACCAAGGCCACCACTGATGATGCTCCTCCAACCAAGAAAGCAAACCAAGAAGAGAGACCGGGCTGCTCCACAGAGCCCCTTGATGTCGAGCCAATCTCAGTGGCTCGTCCTGCGTCTGAACATCAAGAACGCCAAGTGATAGTTCATGAGCCTGCTTCCACAGAGGCTCATGAAGCTGAAGACAATCCAGCTGTTGACCCCACCGCAGCTGAAGACATTGGTCCTCACGACAATGTTGAAGATGATGAAGTCCTTCCTCAGATCGAGCACCAGTTGGTATCATCGCCTGTGCTCACGCACAAGAACTCATCAGCATTGGTCGTCCTCTGACGCCAACTGCTCAGGATGCATCGTGGGCTGATCACCCACAACGACAAGACACCCCAAGTTCTCCCCAACCACAAGTCACCTCACCCGTGCAAGATGACGATGACTTTGAGGCCCAGCAAACTCCATCTCCGCAAGCGTCGCCAGCATTACGCAGGCTTCGCAAAGGACCAAGACCCCAAGTCACTCCTGTAAGTGCATCTACTGCCACCCCTAGTTGGTTTTGGAGTATTGATGACAAACCTGGTTGAGGGACTAATGTGTTTGTGAGAATTGCAGGATAACACAGGTAGTAGTCCCTCATTGATTCGGTTTATCTACCGGAGATGACCCCTAAAAATGTATGAAGACATTGAAGACAATGGTGGTATGTGAAGATATTCACATTGAAGACTATGACAAGAGAAGACATTGAGTGAAGACTATGGGGGCGCGAAGACTTAGTTGTTTCGTTGTCTCCTTTTCTTCTTTGTTGAGTCATAGGAACCACCGTACTGTTAAGTGGGGTCCAAGTGAACAAAGTCAGAGTGACTGAAGTGATGCAACCAAAATCCTATGTCTTCGAGCGAAGACAATGAGAGCAAATCTTATCCAGAGCTGGATAAGTCAGCTTTGCTTGTAGCCCAAGTAAAGTTGTTGGTGTGTTTGAAATCTGACCGTTGGAACACGTGTCAGTTCCTTAGTGACCCAGGGTCATTTCGGACAAATCAGGTCGGGTTGCCTAGTGGCTATAAATAGCCCACCCCCTAACCATAAAGGTGGCTGCTCAGAGTTAGTGTACGGCTTTTGTCGTTTGAGAGCAACCCACCTCGAAGCTTTGAGAGAGAATCCTTGCGAGGACAAGCCCAACACCCAGAGCCAAAGAGTGTTAGGCATCACTGAAGTCTTTCTGTCTGTGTGATCTGAAGACTTATTACACTTGAGGACTGTGAATCCTCCAGCCGGTTAGGCGTCGCGTTCTGAGCATCCAAGAGTCATTGTGGATCCCGGTGAACGAAGTCTGTGAAGGTTTGGGAAGTCTACCTTGAAGACTTACCAGAGTGATTGGGCGAGGACTGGGTGTCCTTAGCTCAAGGGGAATAAGGTGAAGACGCGGTCTTCTGAGTTGAATCTCAGCCTCCCTAACCAGACGTACAGTTGTCACAGCAACTGGAACTGGTCCAACAAATCATTGTCTTCAACGAGTCACTGGTTTCATCCTTCCCATTCCTTTACTTACTGTTGGCCCTGGTGAAGTCATTGTATGATTGCATTATCTTTTGTCTTCACTGAGTAACTGATTGTTCTGATTGGCTTCACACTATCTTCCTACCTGATCTATACTGCCTAGCTGCTATTAGTCATTGTGCTTTCACTTCATTGAATACTTGACTATGGCTTGCTTAGTGTAGTCTACCTTCCGCTGCATGGTAATAGGTTTATTTCTATCATTTGTCTTCGAAACTTCCATGTTTTGAAGACTTTCATAAAAATCGCCTATTCACCCCCCTCTAGTCGATCACTAGCACTTTCAATTGGTATCAGAGCAAGGTACTCCCTTGTTCTGTGTGATTCGGTTTAACCACCTGGAGTTTTAGCTATGTCGACTGCAGGGATAATCAAAGTCTCCGCTGCGTTGCCCGTCTTCGATGGAACTGAATATCCCTACTGGAAGAATAAGATGCGCATGCATCTTGAAGCCATTGATGTCAACCTATGGTATGTCGTCAAGAATGGCGTTCCCAAGGCTGGTGAAGGTGTCACCGCTGCTGATGTCAAGAAGTTCGTTCAACTGGATTCCACTGCCAAGAACATCATCTGTGTCATCTGACCAAAGGACAGTATGGCCGTGTGAGTGCTGGAAACATCCAAGCTAGTCTGGGACTAGCTCTCCAAGGTCAACGAAGGCGTCTCAACCCAGAGAGATCAAGAATCAGTGTCCTTCGCAACCTCTTCAACCGCTTCAAGAGAAACGACAATGAGAATGTCCAGCTCACGTTTGATCGACTCACTGACATCACAAATGAGCTTCAAGCCCTCGGCGCTACTGAGATCACCAAGCATGAAGTCGTCAAGACACTCCTGAGATCACTTGACAGCTCGTTTGACACCCTAGCCCTGATGATTCAAGAACGTCCTGACTTCAAGACACTCGATCCGTCTGACATACTGAAAGGCTCAACACACATGAGTTTCAGCTTTCTGAGAAAAGAGACATCTACGGTCCCAACTATGGGCGAACTCGCCTTGAAGGCAAAAGCTGTTTCCTCATCTGAAGAAGAATCTGACTGCAGTTCTGATGATCCTGAAGACATTGGAAAGGAGCTTGCTATGCTTGTGAAGAAGTTCCAGAAATTCACCAAGAAGAAAGGACTTCAGAAAAGTCTTCACGATCCAGCTCAAGGAATGATGAAGCTTCTGCTCATGACTACAAGAAGAGAACATGCACAAGTGCAAGAAAACCTGGCACTACATCTCTGAGTGTCCACAGTGGGACAATGAGAACAAAGAAGAAGAAGAAGAGCAAGGAGATATGATTCTGACGACAAGAAGAAGAAGAAACACTCAAAGTCTTCTTCCAAGTCTTCCTCAAAGTCTTCATCACACAAGAAGAGCTCATCTGGCAAGGCGTGCGTTTGTTGGCAAGGAAATGGATTCAGAGGAGGAGTCGCTTGGAGGCGGAGGTCTGAGGAGGAGTCCGATTCTGGTTGCAAGTCTGGCTACAGCCTACGTTGCCAAGTCCATCTTCAACACTGAAGACAATGACTTTCACCAACGCCGATGCTAATGACAAGGACAACTCCACTCCCACCTACTGCTTCATGGCACGCGGTGCCAAGGTAAACTCACGCGCCACTCACTATCAAACATCAAGTGAAGATGACTCTGATTGTGGTTCCAAACCCAGCTACAAAACACTTGCTAAAATTGCAACTGAACAACAGAAAGCTATGGAACATATTCAAAAACTGTTAGACAAAAGCGATGACCTGTTAGACGCTGAAATGACTCGATCTCAGTCCTTAATTGAAGACATAAAAAATCTTCATGTTAAGTATGAGGAACTTGAAAGTCGTCATGAAACGCTCTCAACAACTCATGAAAAGCTTTCCTATGATTATCTTCAAAGGAAGCAAGATCTTGAGAAATTGAGAGCGGCTCATGAAGATCTTCAAAAGGAAAACGAGTCACTTCGCGCCAAACAGATCAGTTCAGCTCAGGAAGGATTTGAACCACCATGTCTTAAATGCAATTGAGCGTGATAACGCTACTTCTGTTGTCGAATGTTCTACTGTTGCTACTGTTGCAATATCTTCAACTGCTCATGTGGTAACTAACCCCTCTGCTGAGGATGCCACTGCTATTGCTGATGAGAATGCTAGGTTGAAGACATTGCTTGAAACAGGGATGTTCAAAAGTCTCAAAGGGCATCAGACACTATGTGATGTCCTCAAAAGGCAGATCCTGAACCGAAACCCTAGGAAAGAGGGTGTTGGGTTCGAAAGGAAAAGGAATGCTGATGGCTCTTACTGGAAACCTGAGCAGTACCCCAAAACCACATGGGTTGCTGCAAAGGAACCTTCAGCGGATCCATCCACCCTATCTGGCTTCACTTGTGCTAATCTCATTGTTATTGATGAATCCTTTATGCAAACTATAAACTTTTTAAAAATCAGAATGGTGAAGTGTTTGCCAGGTATATTGGTACTAACTGCAGGAATGGGCCGCCTATGAAGAAAGTCTGGGTGCCGAAAAGATGTTTGGAGAATCTTCCTGTGAATGTCGTCATGACACCACACATGAAGAAGACAAACACCAGACCACAGGCTTCATACGGTCCAAAGGCTTCATACAGATAGAGGGCTCACCTGAGTCGCACTAACGCAAATGTTTTGCAAGGAAACCTTACTCAGGCCTATGAATATGAGCGCGTTTCATCAAACCGCCATGTTCATAAGACCAAGAACTACTCAGCTTATTCTTATGAGTACTATTGTCCACCTGCAAGACTTTTTGCTAGGGCTCCAAAGCCAAAGTTCTCAGATGCTGCACTTAGACTCATTGCTTCGAAGCCACCCTTGAAGATGTGGGTGGCTAAGAAAGCTTAACTCTCTTTTTGCAGGGAAAGGTCTCCAGCCGAAAACCAAAATCATCTGAAGTTATTGCTGGGGACCTTAAACATCTTGTTGGGCGCAAGATCAAATGCCCAAATGGTCCTATTATGTATTTTGTTCCTGAGTCGCGTGCTACTTGCCCTATCAGTCCTAACCTTGATCTAAGCTTTCATAATCCACTTGCTCGTCAAATGTTTATGCTTCACAATTCTCTTTGTGAAGCCTATCCCCCTAACTGCACTGTCGGGTACGACACCAGCTGCTTCAGAATGGATTATTGATAGTGGGTGTACTAATCACATGACTGGCAAGCGAAGTCTTCTCATGGACTCAACCTTTAACGTCCATCTGACAAAAGGTCACATCACATTTGCTGACACTGGTAAAAGCAAGGTATTGGGTCTAGGTAGAGTTGCAATCTCAAAGGATCAACACATGGATAAAGTCATGCTTGTTGAATCCCTTGGTTTCAACTTAATGTTTGTCTCAATGCTTTGCGATTTAAACATGATTGTGATGTTTGGAAAATATCGTTGCCTTGTTCTAATGGAATCTGACAAGTCTCTAGTGTTTGAAGGGTATCGGAAAGATGATTTGTACGTGGTAGATTTCTCAGCAGGACAACAACTTGCCGTATGTCTTCTAGCAAAAGCTTCAGAATGCTCGCTCTGGCATTGGATACTAGGGCATGCTAGCATGAGGAACTTGCACACTCTTGCAAGAAAGAAGCATGTCATAGGCATCGAGGGCTTCAAGTTCAAGAAGGATCACTTATGCGGTGCCTGTGAAGCAGGAAAGATGACGAGGGCCAAGCATCCCTCGAAGACAATCATGACAACGACTCAACCCTTCGAACTGCTCCACATGGACCTTTTCGGTCCCACTCATTACTCAACTCTTACTACTACTGCTTGTCTCTATGGCTTTGTCATTGTTGATGATTATTCAAGATATACTTGGGTGCATATAATCCTCTACAAGACTGAAGTGCAGGATGTCTTCAAACGCTTCGCCAATCAAGCCCTGAACAACTATGGCGTCAAGATAAAGCACATCAGAAGTGACAATGGCACTGAATTCAAGAACACTGGCCTAGATACGTATCTTGATACTTTGGGCATCACACATGAATTCTCAGCTCCGTACACGCCGCAGCAGAATGGCGTCGTGGAACGCAAGAACAGAACACTTATTGAGATGGCCCGGACGATGCTTGATGAATACAAGACTCCAAGAAAATTCTGGCCTGAAGCCATTGATACTGCATGCCATATCATCAACCGTGTTTATCTTCACAAGCTTCTGCAACAAGACATCCTATGAGCTCCTTACTGGCAAGAAGCCAAATGTCAGTTACTTCAGAGTATTTGGTGCCAGGTGCTGGATCAAGGATCCACATCACACTTCAAAATTTGCACCAAAAGCACATGAAGGTTTTATGCTTGGATATGGAAAGGATTCGCACTCCTACAGAGTCTTCAACCTCTTTCACTATAAAGTGGTTGAAACTGTGGATGTGCGGTTCGATGAGACTAACGGCTCGCAAAGAGAGCACCTGCCAAATGTGCTAGATGAAGTTCCATCCAGTGAATCAATCAAACTTATGGGAACTGGAGAAATCATACCATCTGAAGCTCAGCCTGAAGAGGAACTTATCATCTCCGCACCTGATCAACCTGAAGACAATGCTCAGCCTGAAGACAATCCTTCTAACGATGACAATGATCAGCAAGAGCAAAATCTTCGTCCTGTACATCCTCGTGTTGCAAATGAAGTACAGATTGAGAGAATAATTGATAGCATCAATGCACCAGGTCCACTCACTCGTTCAAGGGCAACACAGCTAGCAAATTTCTGTGGGCACTTCGCATTCGTCTCAATATCTGAACCCAAGAAAGTTGAT